>NC_092088.1:105556297-105563797 GCF_045679555.1 Salvelinus alpinus
TGGAGGGAGGGAGTCCTCAGTGGAGTCATGATGGAGTCCTCAGTGGAGTAATGGAGGGAGGGAGGGGGTCCTCAGTGGAGTCATGATGGAGGGAGGGAGTCCTCAGTGGAGTCATGATGGAGGGAGGGAGTCCTCAGTGGAGTAATGATGGAGGAAGGGAGTCCTCAGTGGAGTCATGATGGAGGGAGGGAGTCCTCAGTGGAGTCATGATGGAGGGAGGGAGTCCTCAGTGGAGTCATGATGGAGGGAGGGAGTCCTCAGTGGAGTCATGATGGAGGGAGGGAGTCCTCAGTTGAGTAATGATGGAGGGGGGAGTCCTCAGTGGAGTAATGATGGAGGGAGGGAGGGAGGGAGGGAGTCCTCAGTGGAGTCATGATGGAGGGAGGGAGTCCTCAGTTGAGTAATGATGGAGGGGGGAGTCCTCAGTGGAGTAATGATGGAGGGAGGGAGGGAGGGAGTCCTCAGTGGAGTAATGATGGTGGATGGAGGGAGGGAGTCCTCAGTGGAGTAATGATGGTGGATGGAGGGAGGGAGTCCTCAGTGGAGTAATGATCGAGGGAGGGAGACCTCAGTGGAGTAATGATGGAGGGAGGGAGTCCTCAGTGGAGTAATGATGGAGGGAGGGAGTCCTCAGTGGAGTAATGATGGAGGGAGGGAGTCCACAGTGGAGTCATGATGGAGGGAGGGAGTCCACAGTGGAGTCATGATGGAGGGAGGGAGTCCTCAGTGGAGTAATGATGGTGGATGGAGGGAGGGAGTCCTCAGTGGAGTAATGATGGAGGGAGGGAGTCCTCAGTGTAGTCATGATGGAGGGAGGGAGTCCTCAGTGGAGTCATGATGGAGGGAGGGAGGGAGTCCTCAGTGGAGTAATGATGGTGGATGGAGGAAGGGAGTCCTCAGTGGAGTAATGATGGAGGGAGGGAGTCCTCAGTGGAGTAATGATGGAGGGAGGGAGTCCTCAGTGGAGTCATGATGGAAGGAGGGGATCCTCAGTGGAGTCATGATGGAAGGAGGGAGTCCTCAGTGGAGTAATGATGGAGTCCTCAGTGGAGTAATGATGGAGGGAGGGAGTCCACAGTGGAGTAATGATGGAGGGAGGGAGTCCTCAGTGGAGTAATGGAGGGAGGGAGTCCTCAGTGGAGTCATGATGGAGGGAGGGAGTCCCCAGTGGAGTCATGATGGAGGGAGGGAGTCCTCAGTGGAGTCATGATGGAGTCCTCAGTGGAGTCATGATGGAGGGAGGGAGTCCTCAGTGGAGTCATGATGGAGGGAGGGAGTCCCCAGTTGAGTCATGATGGAGGGAGGGAGTCCTCAGTGGAGTCATGATGGAGTCCTCAGTGGAGTAATGATGGAGGGAGGGAGTCCACAGTGGAGTAATGATGGAGGGGGGAGTCCTCAGTGGAGTAATGGAGGGAGGGAGGGGGTCCTCAGTGGAGTCATGATGGAGGGAGGGAGTCCTCAGTGGAGTCATGATGGAGGGAGGGAGTCCTCAGTGGAGTAATGATGGAGGGGGGAGTCCTCAGTGGAGTAATGGATGGAGGAAGGGAGTCCTCAGTGGAGTCATGATGGAGGGAGGGAGTCCTCAGTGGAGTCATGATGGAGGGAGGGAGTCCTCAGTGGAGTCATGATGGAGGGAGGGAGTCCTCAGTGGAGTCATGATGGAGGGAGGGAGTCCTCAGTTGAGTAATGATGGAGGGGGGAGTCCTCAGTGGAGTAATGATGGAGGGAGGGAGGGAGGGAGTCCTCAGTGGAGTCATGATGGAGGGAGGGAGTCCTCAGTTGAGTAATGATGGAGGGGGGAGTCCTCAGTGGAGTAATGATGGAGGGAGGGAGGGAGGGAGTCCTCAGTGGAGTAATGATGGTGGATGGAGGGAGGGAGTCCTCAGTGGAGTAATGATGGTGGATGGAGGGAGGGAGTCCTCAGTGGAGTAATGATCGAGGGAGGGAGTCCTCAGTGGAGTAATGATGGAGGGAGGGAGTCCTCAGTGGAGTAATGATGGAGGGAGGGAGTCCTCAGTGGAGTAATGATGGAGGGAGGGAGTCCACAGTGGAGTCATGATGGAGGGAGGGAGTCCTCAGTGGAGTAATGATGGTGGATGGAGGGAGGGAGTCCTCAGTGGAGTAATGATGGAGGGAGGGAGTCCTCAGTGTAGTCATGATGGAGGGAGGGAGTCCTCAGTGGAGTCATGATGGAGGGAGGGAGGGAGTCCTCAGTGGAGTCATGATGGAGGGAGGGAGGGAGTCCTCAGTGGAGTAATGATGGTGGATGGAGGAAGGGAGTCCTCAGTGGAGTAATGATGGAGGGAGGGAGTCCTCAGTGGAGTAATGATGGAGGGAGGGAGTCCTCAGTGGAGTAATGATGGAGGGAGGGAGTCCTCAGTGGAGTCATGATGGAGGGAGGGAGTCCTCAGTGGAGTAATGATGGTGGATGGAGGGAGTCCTCAGTAGAGTCATGATGGAGGGAGGGAGTCCACAGTGGAGTAATGATGGAGGGAGGGAGTCCTCAGTGGAGTAATGGAGGGAGGGAGTCCACAGTGGAGTCATGATGGAGGGAGGGAGTACTCAGTGGAGTAATGATGGAGGGAGGGAGTCCTCAGTGGAGTCATGATGGAGGGAGGGAGTCCACAGTGGAGTCATGATGGAGGGAGGGAGTCCTCAGTGGAGTCATGATGGAGGGAGGGAGTCCACAGTGGAGTCATGATGGAGGGAGGGTGTCCTCAGTGGAGTAATGATGGAGGGGGGGAGTCCTCAGTGGAGTAATGATGGAGGGATGGAGTCCCCAGTGGAGTCATGATGGAGGGAGGGAGTCCTCAGTGGATTAATAATGGAGGGAGGGAGTCCTCAGTGGAGTCATGATGGAGGGAGGGAGTCCTCAGTGGAGTAATGATGGAGGGAGGGAGTCCTCAGTGGAGTCATGATGGTGGATGGAGGGAGGGAGTCCTCAGTGGAGTAATGATGGAGGGAGGGAGTCCTCAGTGGAGTCATGATGGAGGGAGGGAGTCCTCAGTGGAGTAATGATGGAGGGAGGGAGTCCTTAGTGGAGTCATGATGGAGGGAGGGAGTCCACAGTGGAGTAATAATGGAGGGAGGGAGTCCTCAGTGGAGTCATGATGGAAGGAGGGAGTCCTCAGTGGAGTAATGATGGAGGGAGGGAGTCCTCAGTGGAGTCATGATGGAGGGAGTCCTCAGTGGAGTCATGATGGAGGGAGGGAGTCCTCATTGGAGTAATGGAGGGAGGGAGTCCTCAGTGGAGTCATGATGGAGGGAGGGAGTCCACAGTGGAGTCATGATGGAGGGAGGGAGTCCTCAGTGGAGTCATGATGGAGGGAGGGAGTCCTCAGTGGAGTCATGATGGAGGGAGGGAGTCCTCAGTTGAGTAATGATGGAGGGGGGAGTCCTCAGTGGAGTAATGATGGAGGGAGGGAGGGAGGGAGTCCTCAGTGGAGTCATGATGGAGGGAGGGAGTCCTCAGTTGAGTAATGATGGAGGGGGGAGTCCTCAGTGGAGTAATGATGGAGGGAGGGAGGGAGGGAGTCCTCAGTGGAGTAATGATGGTGGATGGAGGGAGGGAGTCCTCAGTGGAGTAATGATGGTGGATGGAGGGAGGGAGTCCTCAGTGGAGTAATGATCGAGGGAGGGAGTCCTCAGTGGAGTAATGATGGAGGGAGGGAGTCCTCAGTGGAGTAATGATGGAGGGAGGGAGTCCTCAGTGGAGTAATGATGGAGGGAGGGAGTCCACAGTGGAGTCATGATGGAGGGAGGGAGTCCTCAGTGGAGTAATGATGGTGGATGGAGGGAGGGAGTCCTCAGTGGAGTAATGATGGAGGGAGGGAGTCCTCAGTGTAGTCATGATGGAGGGAGGGAGTCCTCAGTGGAGTCATGATGGAGGGAGGGAGGGAGTCCTCAGTGGAGTCATGATGGAGGGAGGGAGGGAGTCCTCAGTGGAGTAATGATGGTGGATGGAGGAAGGGAGTCCTCAGTGGAGTAATGATGGAGGGAGGGAGTCCTCAGTGGAGTAATGATGGAGGGAGGGAGTCCTCAGTGGAGTAATGATGGAGGGAGGGAGTCCTCAGTGGAGTCATGATGGAGGGAGGGAGTCCTCAGTGGAGTAATGATGGTGGATGGAGGGAGTCCTCAGTAGAGTCATGATGGAGGGAGGGAGTCCACAGTGGAGTAATGATGGAGGGAGGGAGTCCTCAGTGGAGTAATGATGGAGGGAGGGAGTCCACAGTGGAGTCATGATGGAGGGAGGGAGTCCTCAGTGGATTAATAATGGAGGGAGGGAGTCCTCAGTGGAGTCATGATGGAGGGAGGGAGTCCTCAGTGGAGTAATGATGGAGGGAGGGAGTCCTCAGTGGAGTCATGATGGTGGATGGAGGGAGGGAGTCCTCAGTGGAGTAATGATGGAGGGAGGGAGTCCTCAGTGGAGTCATGATGGAGGGAGGGAGTCCTCAGTGGAGTAATGATGGAGGGAGGGAGTCCTTAGTGGAGTCATGATGGAGGGAGGGAGTCCACAGTGGAGTAATAATGGAGGGAGGGAGTCCTCAGTGGAGTCAAAATGGAAGGAGGGAGTCCTCAGTGGAGTAATGATGGAGGGAGGGAGTCCTCAGTGGAGTCATGATGGAGGGAGGGAGTCCTCAGTGGAGTAATGATGGTGGATGGAGGGAGGGAGTCCTCAGTGGAGTAATGATGGAGGGAGGGAGTCCTCAGTGTAGTCATGATGGAGGGAGGGAGTCCTCAGTGGAGTCATGATGGAGGGAGGGAGGGAGTCCTCAGTGGAGTCATGATGGAGGGAGGGAGGGAGTCCTCAGTGGAGTAATGATGGTGGATGGAGGAAGGGAGTCCTCAGTGGAGTAATGATGGAGGGAGGGAGTCCTCAGTGGAGTAATGATGGAGGGAGGGAGTCCTCAGTGGAGTAATGATGGAGGGAGGGAGTCCTCAGTGGAGTCATGATGGAGGGAGGGAGTCCTCAGTGGAGTAATGATGGTGGATGGAGGGAGTCCTCAGTAGAGTCATGATGGAGGGAGGGAGTCCACAGTGGAGTAATGATGGAGGGAGGGAGTCCTCAGTGGAGTAATGGAGGGAGGGAGTCCACAGTGGAGTCATGATGGAGGGAGGGAGTACTCAGTGGAGTAATGATGGAGGGAGGGAGTCCTCAGTGGAGTCATGATGGAGGGAGGGAGTCCACAGTGGAGTCATGATGGAGGGAGGGAGTCCTCAGTGGAGTCATGATGGAGGGAGGGAGTCCACAGTGGAGTCATGATGGAGGGAGGGTGTCCTCAGTGGAGTAATGATGGAGGGGGGGAGTCCTCAGTGGAGTAATGATGGAGGGATGGAGTCCCCAGTGGAGTCATGATGGAGGGAGGGAGTCCTCAGTGGATTAATAATGGAGGGAGGGAGTCCTCAGTGGAGTCATGATGGAGGGAGGGAGTCCTCAGTGGAGTAATGATGGAGGGAGGGAGTCCTCAGTGGAGTCATGATGGTGGATGGAGGGAGGGAGTCCTCAGTGGAGTAATGATGGAGGGAGGGAGTCCTCAGTGGAGTCATGATGGAGGGAGGGAGTCCTCAGTGGAGTAATGATGGAGGGAGGGAGTCCTTAGTGGAGTCATGATGGAGGGAGGGAGTCCACAGTGGAGTAATAATGGAGGGAGGGAGTCCTCAGTGGAGTCATGATGGAAGGAGGGAGTCCTCAGTGGAGTAATGATGGAGGGAGGGAGTCCTCAGTGGAGTCATGATGGAGGGAGTCCTCAGTGGAGTCATGATGGAGGGAGGGAGTCCTCATTGGAGTAATGGAGGGAGGGAGTCCTCAGTGGAGTCATGATGGAGGGAGGGAGTCCACAGTGGAGTCATGATGGAGGGAGGGGGTCCTCAGTGGAGTCATGATGGAGGGAGGAAGTCCTCAGTGGAGTCATGATGGAGTCCTCGGTGGAGTCATGATGGAGTCCTCGGTGGAGTCATGATGGAGTCCTCGGTGGAGTCATGATGGAGTCCTCGGTGGAGTCATGATGGAGTCCTCGGTGGAGTCATGATGGAGTCCTCGGTGGAGTCATGATGGAGTCCTCGGTGGAGTCATGATGGAGTCCTCGGTGGAGTCATGATGGAGTCCTCGGTGGAGTCATGATGGAGTCCTCGGTGGAGTCATGATGGAGTCCTCGGTGGAGTCATGATGGAGTCCTCGGTGGAGTCATGATGGAGTCATCGGTGGAGTCATGATGGAGTCCTCGGTGGAGTCATGATGGAGTCCTCGGTGGAGTCATGATGGAGTCCTTGGTGGAGTCATGATGGAGTCCTTGGTGGAGTCATGATGGAGTCCTTAGTGGAGTCCTCAGTGGAGTCATAATGGAGGGAGGGAGTCCTCAGTGGAGTCATGATGGTGTCCTTAGTGGAGTCATGATGGAGTCCTCAGTGGAGTCATGATGGAGTCCTCAATGGAGTCATGATTGAGTCCTTAGTGGAGTCATGATTGAGTCCTTAGTGGAGTCATGATGGAGTCCTTAGTGGAGTCATGATGGAGGGAGGGAGTCGTCAGTGGAGTCATGATGGAGTCCTCAGTGGAGTCATGATGGAGTCCTCAGTGAAGTCATGATGGAGTCCTCAGTGGAGTCATGATGGAGTCCTCGGTGGAGTCATTGAGTCATGATGGAGGGAGGGAGTCCTCGGTGGAGTCATGATGGAGTCATCGGTGGAGTCATGATGGAGTCCTCGGTGGAGTCATGATGGAGTCCTTAGTGGAGTCATGATGGAGTCCTCAGTGGAGTCATGATGGAGTCCTTAGTGGAGTCCTCGGTGGAGTCCTCGGTGGAGTCCTCAGTGGAGTCATGATGGAGTCCTCAGTGGAGTCATGATGGAGTCCTCAGTGGAGTCATGATGGAGTCCTCAGTGGAGTCATGATGGAGTCCTCAGTGGAGTCATGATGGAGTCCTCAGTGGAGTCATGATGGAGGGAGGGATTCCTCAGTGGAGTCATGATGGAGTCCTCAGTGGAGTCATGATTTAGTCATGATGGAGGGAGGGAGTCCTCAGTGGAGTCATGATGGAGGGAGGGAGTCCTTAGTGGAGTCATGATGGAGGTAGTCCTCAGTGGAGTAATGGAGGGAGGGTGTCCTCAGTGGAGTAATGATGGAGTCCTCAGTGGAGTCATGATGGAGTCCTCAGTGGAGTCATGATGGAGTCCTCGTGGAGTCATGGTGGAGGGAGGGAGTCCTCAGTGGAAAACTGAAGTAGGATAGACCTCTCCTCCTCTATTTTCTGTCTTCCTCTAAAGTCACTCTGTGGAGTCTTTCTGTCTATGGCTATCCCCTAGGGAATGTTGGGGAAGTAAGTAATAAGGAAGACCTGAAACCTGCTGAGGCCTTCCTATGACCATTAACACGTCTTCTGAGGTCTTCCTATGTCCACTAACACGTCTTCTGAGGCCTTCCTATGTCCACTAACACGTCTTCTGAGGCCTTCCTATGTCCACTATCTTCTGAGGTCTTCCTATGTCCCTTAACACATCTTC
>NC_092088.1:105923797-105996297 GCF_045679555.1 Salvelinus alpinus
TGTTGAAGAGGTAATCATGGGACAGTCACTGTTGTAGAGGTAATCATGGGACAGTCACTGTTGAAGAGGTAATCATGGGACAGTCACTGTTGTATTGGTAATCATGGGACAGTCACTGTTGTAGTGGTGATCATGGGACAGTCACTGTTGTAGTGGTAATCATGGGACAGTCACTGTTGTAGAGGTGATCATGGGACAGTCACTGTTGTAGTGGTGATCATGGGACAGTCACTGTTGTAGTGGTAATCATGGGACAGTCACTGTTGTAGAGGTGATCATGGGACAGTCACTGTTGTTAAGGTGATCATGGGACAGTCACTGTTGTAGTGGTAATCATGGGACAGTCACTGTTGTTAAGGTGATCATGGGACAGTCACTGTTGTAGTGGTGATCATGGGACAGTCACTGTTGTAGTGGTAATCATGGGACAGTCACTGTTGTAGAGGTAATCATGGGACAGTCACTGTTGAAGAGGTAATCATGGGACAGTCACTGTTGTAGAGGTAATCATGGGACAGTCACTGTTGTAGAGGTGATCATGGGACAGTCACTGTTGTAGAGGTAATCATGGGACAGTCACTGTTGAAGAGGTAATCATGGGACAGTCACTGTTGTAGAGGTAATCATGGGACAGTCACTGTTGTATTGGTAATCATGGGACAGTCACTGTTGAAGAGGTAATCATGGGACAGTCACTGTTGTATTGGTAATCATGGGACAGTCACTGTTGTATTGGTAATCATGGGACAGTCACTGTTGTATTGGTAATCATGGGACAGTCACTGTTGTAGAGGTAATCATGGGACAGTCACTGTTGTATTGGTAATCATGGGACAGTCACTGTTGTAGAGGTAATCATGGGACAGTCACTGTTGTAGTGGTAATCATGGGACAGTCACTGTTGTAGAGGTGATCATGGGACAGTCACTGTTGTAGAGGTGATCATGGGACAGTCACTGTTGTATTGGTAATCATGGGACAGTCACTGTTGTAGAGGTAATCATGGGACAGTCACTGTTGTATTGGTAATCATGGGACAGTCACTGTTGTAGTGGTAATCATGGGACAGTCACTGTTGTAGAGGTAATCATGGGACAGTCACTGTTGTATTGGTAATCATGGGACAGTCACTGTTGTAGAGGTGATCATGGGACAGTCACTGTTGTAGAGGTAATCATGGGACAGTCACTGTTGTAGTGGTAATCATGGGACAGTCACTGTTGTAGAGGTAATCATGGGACAGTCACTGTTGTAGTGGCAATCATGGGACAGTCACTGTTGTAGAGGTGATCATGGGACAGTCACTGTTGTAGTGGTAATCATGGGACAGTCACTGTTGTAGAGGTAATCATGGGACAGTCACTGTTGAAGAGGTAATCATGGGACAGTCACTGTTGTAGAGGTAATCATGGGACAGTCACTGTTGTATTGGTAATCATGGGACAGTCACTGTTGAAGAGGTAATCATGGGACAGTCACTGTTGTATTGGTAATCATGGGACAGTCACTGTTGTATTGGTAATCATGGGACAGTCACTGTTGTATTGGTAATCATGGGACAGTCATTGTTGTAGAGGTAATCATGGGACAGTCACTGTTGTATTGGTAATCATGGGACAGTCACTGTTGTAGAGGTGATCATGGGACAGTCACTGTTGTAGTGGTAATCATGGGACAGTCACTGTTGTAGAGGTGATCATGGGACAGTCACTGTTGTAGAGGTGATCATGGGACAGTCACTGTTGTATTGGTAATCATGGGACAGTCACTGTTGTAGAGGTAATCATGGGACAGTCAGTTGTATTGGTAATCATGGGACAGTTACTGTTGTAGAGGTAATCATGGGACAGTCACTGTTGTAGAGGTAATCATGGGACAGTCACTGTTGAAGAGGTAATCATGGGACAGTCACTGTTGTAGAGGTAATCATGGGACAGTCACTGTTGTATTGGTAATCATGGGACAGTCACTGTTGAAGAGGTAATCATGGGACAGTCACTGTTGTATTGGTAATCATGGGACAGTCACTGTTGTATTGGTAATCATGGGACAGTCACTGTTGTATTGGTAATCATGGGACAGTCACTCTTGTAGAGGTAATCATGGGACAGTCACTGTTGTATTGGTAATCATGGGACAGTCACTGTTGTAGAGGTGATCATGGGACAGTCACTGTTGTAGAGGTAATCATGGGACAGTCACTGTTGAAGAGGTAATCATGGGACAGTCACTGTTGTATTGGTAATCATGGGACAGTCACTGTTGTAGATGTGATCATGGGACAGTCACTGTTGTAGAGGTAATCATGGGACAGTCACTGTTGTAGAGGTAATCATGGGACAGTCACTGTTGTAGAGGTGATCATGGGACAGTCACTGTTGTAGTGGTAATCATGGGACAGTCACTGTTGTAGAGGTAATCATGGGACAGTCACTGTTGTATTGGTAATCATGGGACAGTCACTGTTGTAGAGGTGATCATGGGACAGTCACTGTTGTAGAGGTAATCATGGGACAGTCACTGTTGTAGTGGTAATCATGGGACAGTCACTGTTGTAGAGGTAATCATGGGACAGTCACTGTTGTAGTGGCAATCATGGGACAGTCACTGTTGTAGAGGTGATCATGGGACAGTCACTGTTGTAGTGGTAATCATGGGACAGTCACTGTTGTAGAGGTAATCATGGGACAGTCACTGTTGAAGAGGTAATCATGGGACAGTCACTGTTGTAGAGGTAATCATGGGACAGTCACTGTTGTATTGGTAATCATGGGACAGTCACTGTTGAAGAGGTAATCATGGGACAGTCACTGTTGTATTGGTAATCATGGGACAGTCACTGTTGTATTGGTAATCATGGGACAGTCACTGTTGTATTGGTAATCATGGGACAGTCACTGTTGTAGAGGTAATCATGGGACAGTCACTGTTGTATTGGTAATCATGGGACAGTCACTGTTGTAGAGGTGATCATGGGACAGTCACTGTTGTAGTGGTAATCATGGGACAGTCACTGTTGTAGAGGTGATCATGGGACAGTCACTGTTGTAGAGGTGATCATGGGACAGTCACTGTTGTATTGGTAATCATGGGACAGTCACTGTTGTAGAGGTAATCATGGGACAGTCAGTTGTATTGGTAATCATGGGACAGTTACTGTTGTAGAGGTAATCATGGGACAGTCACTGTTGTAGAGGTAATCATGGGACAGTCACTGTTGAAGAGGTAATCATGGGACAGTCACTGTTGTAGAGGTAATCATGGGACAGTCACTGTTGTATTGGTAATCATGGGACAGTCACTGTTGAAGAGGTAATCATGGGACAGTCACTGTTGTATTGGTAATCATGGGACAGTCACTGTTGTATTGGTAATCATGGGACAGTCACTGTTGTATTGGTAATCATGAACAGTCACTCTTGTAGAGGTAATCATGGGACAGTCACTGTTGTATTGGTAATCATGGGACAGTCACTGTTGTAGAGGTGATCATGGGACAGTCACTGTTGTAGTGGTAATCATGGGACAGTCACTGTTGTAGAGGTGATCATGGGACAGTCACTGTTGTAGAGGTGATCATGGGACAGTCACTGTTGTATTGGTAATCATGGGACAGTCACTGTTGTAGAGGTAATCATGGGACAGTCAGTTGTATTGGTAATCATGGGACAGTTACTGTTGTAGAGGTAATCATGGGACAGTCACTGTTGTAGAGGTAATCATGGGACAGTCACTGTTGTATTGGTAATCATGGGACAGTCACTGTTGTAG
The DNA here is from genome assembly GCF_045679555.1 of Salvelinus alpinus. Classification (NCBI taxonomy): domain Eukaryota; kingdom Metazoa; phylum Chordata; class Actinopteri; order Salmoniformes; family Salmonidae; genus Salvelinus; species Salvelinus alpinus. Next base: position 105,927,569 of record NC_092088.1, read on the forward strand.
AGGTGATCATGGGACAGTCACTGTTGTAGAGGTAATCATGGGACAGTCACTGTTGTAGTGGTAATCATGGGACAGTCACTGTTGTAGAGGTAATCATGGGACAGTCACTGTTGTAGTGGTAATCATGGGACAGTCACTGTTGTAGAGGTGATCATGGGACAGTCACTGTTGTAGTGGTAATCATGGGACAGTCACTGTTGTAGAGGTAATCATGGGACAGTCACTGTTGTATTGGTAATCATGGGACAGTCACTGTTGTATTGGTAATCATGGGACAGTCACTGTTGTAGTGGTAATCATGGGACAGTCACTGTTGTTTTGGTAATCATGGGACAGTCACTGTTGTAGTGGTAATCATGGGACAGTCACTGTTGTAGAGGTAATCATGGGACAGTCACTGTTGTATTGGTAATCATGGGACAGTCACTGTTGTAGAGGTGATCATGGGACAGTCACTGTTGTAGTGGTAATCATGGGACAGTCACTGTTGTATTGGTAATCATGGGACAGTCACTGTTGTATTGGTAATCATGGGACAGTCACTGTTGTAGAGGTAATCATGGGACAGTCACTGTTGTATTGGTAATCATGGGACAGTCACTGTTGTAGAGGTAATCATGGGACAGTCACTGTTGTATTTGGTCATCATGGGACAGTCACTGTTGTCGTGGTAATCTTTGGAAAGTCACTGTTGTATAGGTAACCATGGGACAGTCACTGTTGTAGTGGTAATCATGGGACAGTCACTGTTGTATTGGTAATCATGGGACAGTCACTGTTGTATTGGTAATCATGGGACAGTCGCTGTTGTAGAGGTAATCATGGGACAGTCACTGTTGTAGTGGTAATCATGGGACAGTCACTGTTGTAGTGGTAATCATGGGACAGTCACTGTTGTAGTGGTAATCATGGGACAGTCACTGTTGTAGTGGTAATCATGGGACAGTCACTGTTGTAGAGGGAATCATGGGACAGTCACTGTTGTAGTGGTAATCATGGGACAGTCACTGTTGTCGTGGTAATCTTTGGAAAGTCACTGTTGTATAGGTAACCATGGGACAGTCACTATTGTAGTGGTAATCTTGGGACAGTCACTGTTGTATTGGTAATCATGGGACAGTCACTGTTGTATTGGTAATCATGGGACAGTCACTGTTGTAGAGGTAATCATGGGACAGTCACTGTTGTAGAGGTAATCATGGGACAGTCACTGTTGTAGAGGTACTCATGGGACAGTCACTGTTGTAGTGGTAATCATGGGACAGTCACTGTTGTAGTGGTAATCATGAGACATTCACTGTTGTAGTGGTAATCATGGGACAGTCACTGTTGTAGTGGTAATCATGGGACAGTCACTGTTGTATTGGTAATCATGGGACAGTCACTGTTGTAGTGGTAATCATGGGACAGTCACTGTTGTAGTGGTAATCATGAGACAGTCACTGTTCTGTTGTAGAGGTAATCATGGGACAGTCACTGTTGTATTGGTAATCATGGGACAGTCACTGTTGTATTGGTAATCATGGGACAGTCACTGTTGTCGTGGTAATCATGGGACAGTCACTGTTGTAGAGGTAATCATGGGACAGTCACTGTTGTAGTGGTAATCATGGGACAGTCACTGTTGTAGAGGTAATCATGGGACAGTCACTGTTGTAGTGGTAATCATGGGACAGTCACTGTTGTAGAGGTAATCATGGGACAGTCACTGTTGTATTGGTAATCATGGGACAGTCACTGTTGTATTGGTAATCATGGGACAGTCACTGTTGTCGTGGTAATCATGGGACAGTCACTGTTGTAGAGGTCTGAAGTCACTAGACTGGACAGTCACTGTTGTAGAGGTAATTATGGGACAGTCACTGTTGTAGTGGTAATCATGGGACAGTCACTGTTGTAGTGGTAATCATGGGACAGTCACTGTTGTAGTGGTAATCATGGGACAGTCACTGTTGTAGTGGTAATCATGGGACAGTCACTGTTGTAGTGGTAATCATGGGACAGTCACTGTTGTAGTGGTAATCATGGGACAGTCACTGTTGTAGTGGTAATCATGGGACAGTCACTGTTGTAGAGGTAATCATGGGACAGTCACTGTTGTAGTGGTAATCATGAGACAGTCACTGTTGTAGTGGTAATCATGTTGACCTGGGCCTGGTTTCCCCATAGAGATGGAACTACTGTTGACCTGGGCCTGGTTTCTCCATAGAGATGGAACTACTGTTGACCTGGGCCTGGTTTCCCCATAGAGATGGAACTACTGTTGACCTGGGCCTGGTTTCCCCATAGAGATGGAACTACTGTTGACCTGGGCCTGGTTTCCCGATAGAGATGGAACTACTGTTGACCTGGGCCTGGTTTCCCCATAGAGATGGAACTACTGTTGACCTGGGCCTGGTTTCCCCATAGAGATGGAACTACTGTTGACCTGGGCCTGGTTTCCCCATAGAGATGGAACTACTGTTGACCTGGGCCTGGTTTCCCCATAGAGATGGAACTACTGTTGACCTGGGCCTGGTTTCTCCATAGAGATGGAACTACTGTTCACCTGGGCCTGGTTTCCCCATAGAGATGGAACTACTGTTGACCTGGGCCTGGTTTCCCCATAGAGATGGAACTACTGTTGACCTGGGCCTGGTTTCCCCATAGAGATGGAACTACTGTTGACCTGGGCCTGGTTTCCCCATAGAGATGGAACTACTGTTGACCTGGGCCTGGTTTCCCCATAGAGATGGAACTACTGTTGACCTGGGCCTGGTTTCCCCATAGAGATGGAACTACTGTTGACCTGGGCCTGGTTTCCCCATAGAGATGGAACTACTGTTGACCTGGGCCTGGTTTCCCCATAGAGATGGAACTACTGTTGACCTGGGCCTGGTTTCCCCATAGAGATGGAACTACTGTTGACCTGGGCCTGGTTTCCCCATAGCGATTGAACAACCTTTGACCTGGGCCTGGTTTCCCCATAGAGGTGGAACTACTGTTGACCTGGGCCTGGTTTCCCCATAGTGATGGAACTTAGGAGTGTTTTAACGATGCATCTTTCCTACAAGGGCCAAAGATGTAACAGACGTTTCCCCAAAAACACCACGCAGACAGAACGGTCCCTAAGTGCGTCGTTAGAGCATCGTGTCGCTACTGACAGGATCGAAAGAAAGGGCCATCGCTGTTCTAGGATCAGCTTTCTCCATTCCAATCTTACCTTTAACATTGGAATTATTCCACAATACTGATCACGGATCAGCTCCTAGAGAGATGATCACCTTTAACGGCTGCAAATATTGAGGCGGCTTATTCTAAAGCCCAGCCTATCATAATGCACTCAATCACAGATTAATTTGGCACGTGATTGCGCAAGTTACACATCATGAAACACTGTATATCGAGGTGTAAACTACAGACAGTGTAGCCTACAAATAGAGCTCAATTGGTTCAACATTATATTTATTTCAGTATGAATTAAATATATCTCTATTGTTTTTATTTTTATTTTATTTCATCTTCGGTTTTCATTTGAAGCATATTTGTTATCCTTCGCTTGTTCAATTGTAAAGACATTGGGCAACTTTGTGTTCATAGCGAACTTCGTTCCCAAGTTATCGGTGGTCACAGAAACAGATAAACAGAGTCATTGCTTCTACATCTGCATTGTTTGCTGTTTGGGGGTTTTAGACTGGGTTTCTGTACAGCACTTTGTGACATCAGCTGATGTAAGAAGGGCTTTATAAATACATTAGATTTGATTCTCTGATTAGCAGATTTCTTCTGTGTATAAAGTGATGCGGATGGTCAGAAAAGCATCTGGAGCACTTAGCTGTTCTACGAGTGGTCTGAGGCAGTCGCGAAATAAAAAGTCTTTAAACTTTACTAACGACGGTTTTGGGAAACAGCCCAGTGATTTAACGATGCTCCTGCGAAGGTTCAAACCAGGAATTTAGCCTTGAGATGCTTCTGGGAACCTGGGCCCAGACCTCTATGGGCCCTGGTCAAAAGTAGTGCACTATGTAGGGAACAGACATTTGAGATGCATCGACTTCAACACCAAACCAGGGGGCCTTCAGAGTCTACTGCAACACCAAACCAAGAGGCATTCAGAGTATACTTCAACACCAAACCAAGAGGCATTCAGAGTCTACTACAACACCAAACCAAGAGGCATTCAGAGTCTACTACAACACCAAACCAAGAGGCATTCAGTCTACTTCAACACCAAACCAAGGAGCATTCAGAGCCTACTTCAACACCAAACCAAGGGGCATTCAGTCTACTACAACACTAAACCAAGGGGCATTCAGAGTCTACTTCAACACCAAACCAAGAGGCATTCAGAGTCTACTACAACACCAAACCAAGGGGCATTCAGAGTCTACTTCAACACCAAACCAAGGGGCATTCAGAATCTACTTCACCACCAAACCAAGGGGCATTCAGTCTACTTCAACATCAAACCAAGGGGCATTCAGAGTCTACTTCAACACCAAACCAAGGGACATTCAGAGTCTACTTCAACACCAAACCAAGGGGCATTCAGAGTCTACTTCACCACCAAACCAAGGGGCATTCAGTCTACTTCAATATCAAACCAAGGGGCATTCAGTCTACTTCAACATCAAACCAAGGGGCATTCAGTCTACTTCAACATCAAACCAAGGGGCATTCAGAGTCTACTTCAACATCAAACCAAGGGGCATTCAGAGTCTACTACAACACCAAACCAAGGGGCATTCAGAGTCTACTTCAACACCAAACCAAGGGGCATTCAGAGTCTACTTCAACACCAAACCAAGGGGCATTCAGAGTCTACTTCAACACCAAACCAAGGGACATTCAGAGTCTACTTCAACACCAAACCAAGGGGCATTCAGAGTCTACTTCAACACCAAACCAAGGGGCATTCAGAGTCTACTACACCACCAAACCAAGAGGCATTCTGAGACTACTTCAACACCAAACCAAGGGGCATTCAGAGTCTACTTCAACACCAAACCAAGAGGCATTCAGAGTCTACTACAACACCAAACCAAGGGGCATTCAGAGTCTACTTCAACACCAAACCAAGGGGCATTCAGAGTCTACTTCAACACCAAACCAAGGGGCATTCAGAATCTACTTCACCACCAAACCAAGGGGCATTCAGTCTACTTCAACATCAAACCAAGGGGCATTCAGAGTCTACTTCAACATCAAACCAAGGGGCATTCAGAGTCTACTTCAACACCAAACCAAGGGGCATTCAGTCTACTTCAATATCAAACCAAGGGGCATTCAGTCTACTTCAACATCAAACCAAGGGGCATTCAGTCTACTTCAACATCAAACCAAGGGGCATTCAGAGTCTACTTCAACACCAAACCAAGGGGCATTCAGAGTCTACTACAACACCAAACCAAGGGGCATTCAGAGTCTACTTCAACACCAAACCAAGGGGCATTCAGAGTCTACTTCAACACCAAACCAAGGGGCATTCAGAGTCTACTTCAACACCAAACCAAGGGGCATTCATAGTCTACTTCAACACCAAACCAAGGGGCATTCAGAGTCTACTACACCACCAAACCAAGAGGCATTCTGAGACTACTTCAACACCAAACCAAGGGGCATTCAGTCTACTACAACACCAAACCAAGGGGCATTCAGAGTCTACTTCAACACCAAACCAAGAGGCATTCAGAGTCTACTTCAACACCAAACCAAGGGTCATTCAGAGACTACTTCAACGCCAAACCAAGAGGCATTCAGAGTCTACTTCAACACCAAACCAAGGGGCATTCAGAGTCTACTTCAACACCAAACCAAGGGGCATTCAGAGTCTACTTCAACACCAAACCAAGAGGCATTCAGAGTCTACTTCAACACCAAACCAAGGGGCATTCAGAGTCTACTTCAACACCAAACCAAGGGGCATTCAGAGTCTACTTCAACACCAAACCAAGAGGCATTCAGAGTCTACTTCAACACCAAACCAAGAGGCATTCAGAGTCTACTTCAACACCAAACCAAGGGGCATTCAGAGTCTACTTCAACACCAAACCAAGGGGCATTCAGAGTCTACTTCAACACCAAACCAAGGGGCATTCAGAGTCTACTTCAACACCAAACCAAGGGGCATTCAGAGTCTACTACAACACCAAACCAAGGGGCATTCAGAGACTACTTCAACACCAAACCAAGAGGCATTCAGAGTCTACTTCAACACCAAACCAAGGGGCATTCAGAGTCTACTTCAACACCAAACCAAGAGGCATTCAGAGTCTACTTCAACACCAAACCAAGGGGCATTCAGAGTCTACTTCAACACCAAACCAAGGGGCATTCAGAGTCTACTTCAACACCAAACCAAGAGGCATTCAGAGTCTACTTCAACACCAAACCAAGAGGCATTCAGAGTCTACTTCAACACCAAACCAAGGGGCATTCAGAGTCTACTTCAACACCAAACCAAGGGGCATTCAGAGTCTACTTCAACACCAAACCAAGGGGCATTCAGAGTCTACTTCAACACCAAACCAAGGGGCATTCAGAGTCTACTACAACACCAAACCAAGGGGCATTCAGAGACTACTTCAACACCAAACCAAGAGGCATTCAGAGTCTACTTCACCACCAAACCAAGGGGCATTCAGAGTCTACTTCAACACCAAACCAAGGGGCATTCAGAGTCTACTTCAACACCAAACCAAGGGGCATTCAGAGTCTACTTCAACACCAAACCAAGGGGCATTCAGAGTCTACTTCACCACCAAACCAAGGGGCATTCAGAGTCTACTTCAACACCAAACCAAGGGGCATTCAGAGTCTACTTCACCACCAAACCAAGGGGCATTCAGAGTCTACTTCAACACCAAACCAAGAGGCATTCAGAGTCTACTTCACCACCAAACCAAGGGGCATTCAGAGTCTACTTCAACACCAAACCAAGGGGCATTCAGAGTCTACTTCAACACCAAACCAAGAGGCATTCAGAGTCTACTTCACCACCAAACCAAGGGGCATTCAGAGTCTACTTCAACAACAATACCCCAAGTCCAAAACGTTCTTCAGGTTAGGAGATGTCCAAAACCAAAATCCTTTTCCAGTCCCGTTTGAACCCTGAACCCTGGGACTTTAGATGAAACTCCTGATTCTATGGTATCCAAAACCCAAGACATGACCATCCATAGAAGTTATCATTCCATTATGGAGAGAGCACCAACACCCACCACCTGAACAATTTGGGTCGGGGACTGAGGAGAGGTATCAGAACCCATTAGGAGGAGAGGTATCAGAACCCATTAGGAGGAGATGTATCAGAACCCATTAGGAGGAGAGGTATCAGAACCCATTAGGAGGAGAGGTATCAGAACCCATTAGGAGGAGAGGTACCAGAACCCATTAGGAGGAGAGGTATCAGAACCCATTAGGAGGAGAGGTATCAGAACCCATTAGGAGGAGAGGTATCAGAACCCATTAGGAGGAGAGGTATCAGAACCCATTAGGAGGAGAGGTATCAGAACCCATTAGGAGGAGAGGTATCAGAACCCATTAGGAGGAGAGGTATCAGAACCCATTAGGAGGAGATGTATCAGAACCCATTAGGAGGAGAGGTATCATAACCCATTAGGAGGAGAGGTATCAGAACCCATTAGGAGGAGAGGTACCAGAACCCATTAGGAGGAGAGGTATCAGAACCCATTAGGAGGAGAGGTATCAGAACCCATTAGGAGGAGAGGTATCAGAACCCATTAGGAGGAGAGGTATCAGAACCCATTAGGTTATTTACATTAGATGCCTTTCTTACCTTTCTGTAGACCAGCATGTTGGGCGGTTCATCAGCCACTCCATTGCTGCTCTGACTATAACTGTTTGTCTGCGCCATGGCTTAACGTGATCTCCTGGCAGTGTGAAGTGCTCCTGACAGAGAGAGGTGGGAAAGATTTTATTTTATTTTATTTCACCTTTATTTAACCAGGTCGGCTAGTTGAGAACAAGTTCTCATTTACAACTGAGACCTGGCCAAGATAAAGCAAAGCAATTCGACACATACAACAACACAGAGTTACACATGGAATAAACAAACATACAGTCAATAATACAGTAGAAAAAGAACATTGAAAAATCTATGTACATTGTGTGCAAGGGAGGTAAGGCAATAAATAGGCCATAGTGGCAAAATAATTACAATTTAGCAATTAAACACTGGAGTGATAGATGTGCAGAAGATGAATGTGCAAGTAGAGATACTGGGGTGCAAAGGAGCAAAAAATAAATAAATAACAGTATGGGGATGAGGTAGTTGGATGGGCTATTTACAGATGGGCTATGTACAGGTGCAGTGATCTGTGAGCTGCTCTGACAGCTGGTGCTTAAAGTTAGTGAGGGAGATATGAGTCTCCAGCTTCTGTTAACTATTGCGGATAGCCTACACCCAATCACTCTTCTGTTTCATTTTAGGATTACAATTCAGGTATTTTGTCTTGGAAATATCTAGTTTTAGAATAAAAACATGTAAAATCCTGAACCTTTCAGTGAAAAACTTAGCTTTAGTGTAGATAACCCTCACAATACTTATTTTTTCTCTCAAAATGAGCAATCAACTGATTTTACATCGATGTTATGGAACCGTCAAGGAAGGAGGTGACACCTTATTCAAATATGATGTTAAATGACCGTATCCTAGTCGGTTTTAAAAACGGAAACTGTTAAGTGTATCAACATGCACAGTGTAGCAAGCCACCCACATGAATATATTCAATAACTTAAGGGTGAAACGCCAGTAATATATTAGGAGCTACTATCGGTTCCAGGACCTGGGACAGCTCCTATAGCTGTCCCAGTGAGGCGCGCAATGCAACTAGTACAGCTATCCTGTCTAGATTTGTTGTCCCGGTACGTTCCCCGGAGGAGAAAACAAAGACGTGTTGCTAGCTAAACCACGAGAGATATTTGAGGTGTATCCTACCCCGATCAAAGCCCGCGAGGAAGACTCTGTGTTTCCGATAGAGACCGTCAGATCAGGTTGTCAGTGGAAGGAATGTGATGATAATTCATTGGAAATGATGTAAATATGTCGTTCTTTCTATCGATGCTTGCAGTCAGACGGTGGCGCTCTCTCGACCAGTCCTCTCCTCTTTCCTCTTCTCTCCTCTCTACACCACGAACGGAGCTTGATGTCAGGCACAGATTATCTATTATATTGGACAGATAATCAAGTGGCCGCTCTAACAATGGAAAATAAGTGTCCTCAAAAATGGAAGGTAGTCCGGAGGCGGCAAGATCAGGTGGGACCATTCTAACCAATGACAGGACAGATACGCAGGTAAACAACAGGCACAACGGTTTCCAATAGTTACCAAAGCCACAAAGTCAAAACGTCTATCACAAATTAATTGAGCTTTTTGGTCTTCATTTAAGGTTAGGCATAAGGTTAGCAGTGTGACTAGGGTTAGGTTTAAAATCGCATTTTAAGAAGATAAATTGTACACATGGGCGGTTTTTATGACTTTGTGGCTGTGATAACTAGTGACGACCAGACATAACTCCGATATAAAGTGTTTTTTTCTCAAAGTTGCCCGGATGTCTCGTGTCCTACTTATATCAGTACACTCGTAATAACCTCATCATTAAGAAACGTCTGTTTGATCAAATAAGCCATACGTAGCAAATAAACCATGCATGTTTTTTAAAACAAATTTTACAACCTCTCATAGACCTCCATATAAAAAATCCTCACCGATAAGTGAAAACAACGAAAAAATTACACCTGCTGGAAAAGACAGTTTGGCGGCCCAGCTATCCCTCTCGCTTCACCATCCTCTCTGTTGCAGACGGGCGCGGGGCTGGCGGGAGCGCGCTCATAACTAGCACGTGGACGCGCATCGACTCCTTGGCCAATCACGTGTCAGGAATCTCGAGCGCCTTGACAACTGCACGGTTAAAAGGCATCGACCTCCGTCCTCCCTTCCTCTCTACACAACCTGCCTTCCTGCCATATATCTCAAAGAACAAATTAATGTAACAGTCTAATAGTACTGCCTCTACAATAAACAATAGATAAGGTTTATGGCTTATTATGTTATTTTGTAGACCAAGGTGTTATACTGAAAATGTATCAAGAAAGATATCTTTCCCCTCTTTTCAAAGGGAAAATAGTACACATTTTTATTTAATTATTTAAACGTTGAAAAGCATTTCGTAACCGAACACTCGCTCTTGACTATTTTCCCTCTTACTAGCTCTGACTTTGCTGGTAGCTATTTTACTGAGGAAAACATGGACTCACTACGAGTGTGATATGTGGTGGCTATCTGAAGAGGATTGCACTAACTGTAAGTCTCTCTGGATAAGAGCATCGGCTAAATGACTAACAGGATCAATTGTAAAAGGGTGAAGGCCTTCGCTGTTTCACACATCATGAATCACTGAAAACATTTAAAACATTAATTATGTGAAGGTATCATCAAAGAGTTTACTGTCTGTACTTCTTAGTTAGTATGTCCCCTGTGTCTAGCTGGAGTCATCATCTGTACTAACACAATGGAAGTGAACACAAACAGTTCATTGACTCCTGAGTCTTGAAGACAAACAGTTAATTGACTCCTGAGTATTGAAGACAAACAGTTAATTGACTCCTGAGTATTGAAGACAAACAGTTAATTGACTCCTGAGTATTGAAGACAAACAGTTATTTGACTCCTGAGTCTTGAAGACAAACAGTTAATTGACTCCTGAGTATTGAAGACAAACAGTTAATTGACTCCTGAGTATTGAAGACAAACAGTTATTTGACTCCTGAGTATTGAAGACAAACAGTTATTTGACTCCTGAGTATTGAAGACAAACAGTTCATTGACTCCTGAGGAGTGAAGACAAACAGTTCATTGACTCCTGAGGATTGAAGACAAACAGTTCATTGACTCCTGATGAGTGAAGACAAACAGTTCATTGACTCCTGAGGAGTGAAGACAAACAGTTCATTGACTCCTGATGAGTGAAGACAAACAGTTCATTGACTCCTGCTGGACTGACTGATTCATGTGTTGAATGCACAATCAACCAGATGGTCCTATCACACCGTGTACGTTCTACTACCTAATCCACCAGACGTTCCTGAGATGTAGGATCCACACCGTGTACGTTCTACCACCTAATCCACCAGACGTTCCTGAGATGTAGGATCCACACCGTGTACGTTCTACCACCTAATCCACCAGACGTTCCTGAGATGTAGGATCCACACCGTGTACGTTCTACCACCTAATCCACCAGACGTTCCTGAGATGTAGGATCCACACCGTGTACGTTCTACTACCTAATCCACCAGACGTTCCTGAGACGTAGGATCCACACCGTGTACGTTCTACCACCTAATCCACCAGACGTTCCTGAGATGTAGGATCCACACCGTGTACGTTCTACCACCTAATCCACCAGACGTTCCTGAGATGTAGGATCCACACCGTGTACGTTCTACTACCTAATCCACCAGACGTTCCTGAGATGTAGGATCCACACCGTGTACGTTCTACTACCTAATCCACCAGACGTTCCTGAGATGTAGGATCCACACCGTGTACGTTCTACTACCTAATCCACCAGACGTTCCTGAGATGTAGGATCCACACCGTGTACGTTCTACCACCTAATCCACCAGACGTTCCTGAGATGTAGGATCCACACCGTGTACGTTCTACTACCTAATCCACCAGACGTTCCTGAGATGTAGGATCCACGCCGTGTACGTTCTACTACCTAATCCACCAGACGTTCCTGAGATGTAGGATCCACGCCGTGTACGTTCTACCACCTAATCCACCAGACGTTCCTGAGATGTAGGATCCACGCCGTGTACGTTCTACTACCTAATCCACCAGACGTTCCTGAGACGTAGGATCCACACCGTGTACGTTCTACTACCTAATCCACCAGACGTTCCTGAGACGTAGGATCCACACCGTGTACGTTCTACTACCTAATCGAGGAAATCTTTGACATCTCCCCAAAGCTAAAATATTTCAAATGGGGAAAAAACAACATGAGATTGAGTATAACCTGAACACGACAATTTGCGTCAATGAATAAAGCATCGATATTGAAATATGCCTGTGGTTGTGGCTAAGGGCAGACAATGAGAAACAGGTCTTCTAGTCTGGTTTCCATACTAATGAACAAGCCTCTGCCAGAAAGGGCATGACTTGCTAATGCCTCCTCTCCTAATCAGCTAGCCCACAATCAATACATCTCAGCAGGGGTCCAGCTAACAGAGCCAGGGGCTGCGTCCCAAACGGCTCCCTATTCCCTATACAGTGGAATACTTTTCTCCAGAGCCCTACGGGTCGTGGTCAAAAGAAGTGTACTACATAGGGTGCCATTTGTGTTGCAGTTAAGGTCGGCAGGGTGTCTGCCCTTAGCCAGGCTGCCACTGCTCTGGAGGTCTGAGCTAAGTCCTTCCCCAGGGGAGATACCTGCTGGTCTCCTACATGTCACTCCAACTCTCCTCATCTCTCCTCTCTGTCCCAAATGGAACCCTATTCCCTGTATAGTGCACTACTTTATAACAGAACCCTATTCCCTGTATAGTGCACTACTTTATAACAGAACCCTATTCCCTATATAGTGCACTATTTTATAACAGAACCCTGTGGGCCGTGAATAGGGTGCCATTTGGGACGCAGATTTCAAGCAACGAGGCATTGAGTTCGAAGGTAGGCCTTGAAATACATCCACAGGTACACCTCCAATTGACTCAAATTATGTATATTAGCCTATCAGAAGCTTCTAAAGCCATGACATCATTTTCTGGAATTTTCCAAGCTGTTTAAAGGCACAGTCACTTTAGTGTATGTAAACTTCTGACCCACTGGAATTGTGACACAGTGAATTTTAAGTAAAAAGTCTGTCAACAATTGTTGGAAAAATGACTAGTGTCATGCACAAAGTAGATGTCCTAACCTACTTTCCAAAACTATAGTTTGTTAACAAGAAATTTGTAGTGGTTGAAAAACGAGTTTTAATGACTCCAACCTAAGTGTATGTAAACTTCCGACTTCAACTGTATGCATCTATGTAATTGTAAATGTATATTAATCTTTGTAAAAAATAGGGACCACAATGGAAATAAGTTCCCAGTCACTTTAAAAATATATATGTGTTTATACAGTATATATGTATTTTTTTTACTGACAAATAAAATCAATCAATTTATTAATCAATCAATCCAAACTGTGCAGTAGCCAATTGATGAATAGAAAGAGACAGCTCTTACAAAACACCTAAAAGTTTAATGACATTCAGAGATTGTCAAGACAAGCCTTAGATACTGTGTAAGACTACGAGGTAGAGAGGGATGTTGGTCCACATTGTCAAGCCAAGCCTTAGATACTGGGTAAGACTACGAGGTAGGGAGGGATGTTCTGTTTGTCCACATTGTCAAGCCTTAGATACTGGGTAAGACTACGAGGTAGAGAGGGATGTTGGTCCACATTGTCAAGCCTTAGATACTGGGTAAGACTACGAGGTAGAGAGGGATGTTGGTCCACATTGTCAAGCCAAGCCTTAGATACTGGGTAAGACTACGAGGTAGGGAGGGATGTTCTGTTTGTCCACATATTATGGTGTTGAAACACACAAACCATGATATTGAAGTCAGGACGCTTTGTTTATTGGCTGTGTGGTGGATTGGCACAGAAACCTGTTGGTGGGAAAATGTCATCAAAATGTTGAAAATGTGATTTCCCCCCGAGCTGATGGTCTGACGCCGGCTCTGTTTTATAGTGTAATGAGACAGACGGAGAGGGAGCTCATCGGTGGTGGTCGTCGAACCCTCAACCTTCTGGCCTGCTTCCACTGTGCCACAAAAGCATGCAGAAGTGGCACAGTTGATATCCACGTTTATAAAACACAGGGTCGCGGTTGTTATTTGAGGTTACACGTTTATAAACACAAGGTCGCAGGGTCGTGGTTGTTATTTGAGGTTACACATTTATAAACACAAGGTCGCAGGGTCGTGGTTGTTATTTGAGGTTACACGTTTATAAACACAAGGTCGCAGGGTCGTGGTTGTTATTTGAGGTTACACGTTTATAAACACAAGGTCGCAGGGTCGTGGTTGTTATTTGAGGTTACACGTTTATAAACACAGGGTCGCAGGGTCATGGTTGTTATTTGAGGTTACACGTTTTAGTTGTAGCCCTTGATAAACACACCTCATACAGCTCTTGAAGGCTTGATGATTAGTTGGCAAGTTGTTTCGGGTGTGCTTGTCCAGGGTTGCATTAAAACTGTGTTCTGTCGGGGGTACTGGAGGACCAGGGGAACTGGAGGACCAGGGGAACTGGAGGACCAGGGGAACTGGAGGATCAGGGGAACTGGAGGATCAGGGGAACTGGAGGACCAGGGGTACTGGAGGACCAGGGGTACTGGAGGACCAGGGGAACTGGAGGACCAGGGTTGGGAAACACTACGAAGTGTGTATCCACGATCAGCAGTCATCTGTCCATAGATCAGGTCTGTCTGTTCCTGCACTGAGGAATGGAACATTTAATTGGCTCATCCACCCCCCCTCCTCTCCCCTGGAACTCTTCCCCAGGTCGTTGCTGTAAATGACAACGTGTTCTCAGTCAATTGGTAAAATAAAGGTTTAAATAAAATACAACAATGCGTTCCAACAAAAACATTTTTTATATTATTTGTACAAAGACATTTATAACCATAGACATTCTGCAGCGTGTCGTGTTCTACTTGGGTCCCAGCATCTCATGTGGCTTGACCCACGCGTCAAACTCTTCTGCCGTCAGGTACCCCAGCTTGATAGCTGTTTCCTTGAGGTTTCCTCCCTCTTTGTGGGCCGTCTTGGCGATCTTAGCAGCTTTGTCGTAACCTGTTGAGAAGATGGAGAAGGAATTCAGACGTTAAACTACTGAGACTGATGACAAACCATGACCTTCTACCTCCAGCTCTAAACACTGAAGACCTGAGCCTCAGAACACAATTAAGGAACCAATAGCAGACTCTCGAAGACTATAGAGGAGGTGATATATGTGGTCGTGACAGTTGGCTGTCCCGACAGAGAACTCCTGGGTTCTGTAATGTCCCGACAGAGAACTCCTGGGTTCTGTAATGTCCCGACAGAGAACTCCTGGGTTCTGTAATGTCCCGACAGAGAACTCCTGGGTTCTGTAATGTCCCGACAGAGAACTCCTGGGTTCTGTAATGTCCCGACAGAGAACTCCTGGGTTCTGTAATGTCCCGACAGAGAACTCCTGGGTTCTGTAATGTCCCGACAGAGAACTCCTGGGTTCTGTAATGTCCCGACAGAGAACTCCTGGGTTCTGTAATGTCCCGACAGAGAACTCCTGGGTTCTGTAATGTCCCGACAGAGAACTCCTGGGTTCTGTAATGTCCCGACAGAGAACTCCTGGGTTCTGTAATGTCCCGACAGAGAACTTCTGGGTTCTGTAATGTCCCGACAGAGAACTCCTGGGTTCTGTAATGTCCCGACAGAGAACTCCTGGGTTCTGTAATGTCCCGACAGAGAACTCCTGGGTTCTGTAACGTCCCTCTGCTGACCGGGGCCAAGAGGGGAAACAGGTGCAGCTGGGTCTGATGGGGACAGAGACATCTGGTGCTTCCTACGTCAAGCTGACACGCCGGGGGGGGGGGGGGTGGGGCCATCTCACTAACTCCTGTTAACCACAGTGTCTGACAGGGGAGAGAGGACAACACACGAAGCCACCAGACAGAGGGTGGACTCCCTACACACTAAGCCACCTGACAGAGGGGACTCCCTACACACTAAGCCACCAGACAGAGGGTGGACTCCCTACACACTAAGCCACCAGACAGAGGGGACTCCCTACACACTAAGCCACCAGACAGAGGGGACTCCCTACACACTAAGGCACCAGACAGAGGGGACTCCCTACACACTAAGGCACCAGACAGAGGGGACTCCCTACACACTAAGGCACCAGACAGAGGGGACTCCCTACACACTAAGCCACCAGACAGAGGGTGGACTCCCTACACACTAAGCCACCAGACAGAGGGTGGACTCCCTACACACTAAGCCACCAGACAGAGGGGACTCCCTACACACTAAGCCACCAGACAGAGTGGTGGACTCCCTAAACACTAAGGCACCAGACAGAGTGGTGGACTCCCTACACACTAAGGCACCAGACAGAGGGTGGACTCCCTACACACTAAGCCACCAGACAGAGGGTGGACTCCCTACACACTAAGCCACCAGACAGAGGGTGGACTCCCTACACACTAAGCCACCAGACAGAGGGTGGACTCCCTACACACTAAGCCACCAGACAGAGGGGACTCCCTACACACTAAGCCACCAGACAGAGGGGACTCCCTACACACTAAGCCACCAGACAGAGGGGACTCCCTACACACTAAGCCACCAGACAGAGTGGACTCCCTACACACTAAGCCACCAGACAGAGGGTGGACTCCCTACACACTAAGCCACCAGACAGAGTGGTGGACTCCCTACACACTAAGCCACCAGACAGAGTGGTGGACTCCCTACACACTAAGCCACCAGACAGAGGGTGGACTCCCTACACACTAAGCCACCAGACAGAGGGTGGACTCCCTACACACTAAGCCACCAGACAGAGGGTGGACTCCCTACACACTAAGCCACCAGACAGAGGGGACTCCCTACACACTAAGCCACCAGACAGAGGGGACTCCCTACACACTAAGCCACCAGACAGAGGGGACTCCCTATACACTAAGCCACCAGACAGAGGGGACTCCCTACACACTAGGCCACCAGACAGAGGGGACTCCCTACACACTAAGCCACCAGACAGAGGGGACTCCCTACACACTAAGCCACCAGACAGAGGGGACTCCCTACACACTAAGCCACCAGACAGAGTGGACTCCCTACACACTAGGCCACCAGACAGAGGGTGGACTCCCTACACCCTAAGCCACCAGACAGAGGGGACTCCCTACACACTAAGCCACCAGACAGAGGGGACTCCCTACACACTAAGCCACCTGACAGAGGGGACTCCCTACACACTAAGCCACCAGACAGAGGGGACTCCCTACACACTAAGCCACCAGACAGAGGGGACTCCCTACACACTAAGCCACCAGACAGAGGGGACTCCCTACACACTAAGCCACCAGACAGAGGGTGGACTCCCTACACACTAAGCCACCAGACAGAGGGGACTCCCTACACACTAAGCCACCAGACAGAGGGGACTCCCTACACACTAAGCCACCAGACAGAGGGGACTCCCTACACACTAAGCCACCAGACAGAGTGGACTCCCTACACACTAAGCCACCAGACAGAGGGTGGACTCCCTACACACTAAGCCACCAGACAGAGGGGACTCCCTACACACTAAGCCACCAGACAGAGTGGTGGACTCCCTACACACTAAGCCACCAGACAGAGGGTGGACTCCCTACACACTAAGCCACCAGACAGAGGGTGGACTCCCTACACACTAAGCCACCAGACAGAGGGTGGACTCCCTACACACTAAGCCACCAGACAGAGGGGACTCCCTACACACTAAGCCACCAGACAGAGGGGACTCCCTACACACTAAGCCACCAGACAGAGGGGACTCCCTATACACTAAGCCACCAGACAGAGGGGACTCCCTACACACTAAGCCACCAGACAGAGGGGACTCCCTACACACTAAGCCACCTGACAGAGGGGACTCCCTACACACTAAGCCACCAGACAGAGGGGACTCCCTACACACTAAGCCACCAGACAGAGGGGACTCCCTACACACTAAGCCACCAGACAGAGGGGACTCCCTACACACTAAGCCACCAGACAGAGGGGACTCCCTACACACTAAGCCACCAGACAGAGGGGACTCCCTACACACTAAGCCACCAGACAGAGGGGACTCCCTACACACTAAGCCACCTGACAGAGGGGACTCCCTACACACTAAGCCACCAGACAGAGGGGACTCCCTACACACCAAGCCACCAGACAGAGGGTGGACTCCCTACACACCAAGCCACCAGACAGAGTGTCTCAGTAGGACTCTACTGCAGTAGACAGAGAGGGGACTCCCTACACACCAAGCCACCAGACAGAGAGTGGACTCCCTACACACTAAGCCACCAGACAGAGTGTCTCAGTAGGACTCTACTGCAGTAGACAGAGGGTGGACTCCCTACACACCAAGCCACCAGACAGAGTGTCTCAGTAGGACTCTACTGCAGTAGACAGAGAGGGGACTCCCTACACACCAAGCCACCAGACAGAGAGGGGACTCCCTACACACTAAGCCACCAGACAGAGGGTGGACTCCCTACACACTAAGCCACCAGACAGAGTGTCTCAGTAGGACTCTACGACAGTAGACAGACTCACTGTGCTGTAGAGCAAAACATCTCATTGACAATAGTCACATTGCAGTCTGGTGAATCTCAGCACTGCTGAAACGTGGGACTGTGAGTTACTGCCCTCTAGTGGTTCTATGTGGTTACAGGCAAAAGACAGATGGATAACCAGTTGATTTCACCTGCAGTTGTATTCTGCACAGTAAATAAAACCTATTTATAAAGCCCTTCTTACATCAGCTGATATCTCAAAGTGCTGTACAGAAACCCAGCCTAAAACCCCAAACAGCAAGCAATGCAGGTGTAGAAGCACGGTGGCTAGGAAAAACTCCCTAGAAAGGCCAAAACCAAGGAAGAAACCTAGAGAGGAACCAGGCTATGAGGGGTGGGCCAGTCCTCTTCTGGCTGTGCCGGGTGGAGATTATAACAGAACATGGCCAAGATGTTCAAATGTTTATAGATGACCAGCAGGGTCAAATAATAATAATCACAGTGGTTGTCGAGGGTGCAACAGGTCAGCACCTCAGGAGTAAATGTCAGTTGGCTTTTCATAGCCGATCATTAAGAATATCTCTACCGCTCTTGCTGTCTCTAGAGAGTAGTTATCTAGATATCGTTCATGACTTTTGGTCCCCTGCTGTATGTCCATACACTACTTTGAAGCACCTGCGTTACTACGACACATACCTATGTGTGGGTTGAGGGCTAAGACACATACCTATGTGTGGGTTGAGGACTAGGACACATACCTATGTGTGGGTTGAGGGCGGTGACCAGCATCAAGGACTCGTTCATGAGTTTGTTGATCCTGTCGATGTTCGCTTCGATGCCCACCACACAGTTATCAGTGAAGGAGACTGAGGCATCCCCCAGCAGCCTCGCTGAGTTCAACACGTTCTTAATCTGGGAGGAGGAGAGAGGTGGAATTACAGTATGACTGAGGCAGCATCCCCCAGCAGCCTGGCTGAGTTCAACACTTAATCTGGGAGGAGGAGAGAGGTGGAGTTACAGTATGACTGAGGCAGCATCCCCCAGCAGCCTGGCTGAGTTCAACACTTAATCTGGGAGGAGGAGAGGTGGAATTACAGTATGACTGAGGCAGCATCCCCCAGCAGCCTGGCTGAGTTCAACACTTAATCTGGGAGGTGGAGAGGTGGAGTTACAGTATGACTGAGGCCTCCCCCAGCAGGCTGGCTGAGTTCAACACTTAATCTGGGAGGAGGAGAGAGGTGGAGTTACAGTATGACTGAGGCATCATCCCCCAGCAGCCTGGCTGAGTTTAACACTTAATCTGGGAGGTGGAGTTACAGTATGACTGAGGCCTCCCCCAGCAGCCTGGCTGAGTTCAACACTTAATCTGGGAGGAGGAGAGAGGTGGAGTTACAGTATGACTGAGGCATCATCCCCCAGCAGCCTGGCTGAGTTTAACACTTAATCTGGGAGGAGGAGAGGTGGAGTTACAGTATGACTGAGGCCTCCCCCAGCAGCCTGGCTGAGTTCAACACTTAATCTGGGAGGAGGAGAGGTGTTAAGGCATCTGCATGCTTCCCATCCAAAACAGTCATATGTTTGGACACACCTACTCATTCCAGGCACAGACACACACAATAACATACGCAATATACATACACATGGATTTACTACTGTAGATATGTGGTAGTGGTGGAGTAGGGGCCCGAGGGCACACAGTGTGCTGTGAAATCTGTGAATGTATTGTAATGTTTTTAAAATTGTATGAACTGACTTAATTTTGCTGGACCCCAGGAAGAGTAGCTGCTGCCTTGGCAGGAACTAATGGGGATCCATAATAAACCCCAGGAAGAGTAGCTACTGCCTTGGCAGGAACTAATGGGGATCCATAATAAACCCCAGGAAGAGTAGCTGCTGCCTTGGCAGGAACTAATGGGGAGCCATAATAAACCCCAGGAAGAGTAGCTGCTGCCTTGACAGGAACTAATGAGGATCCATAATAAACCCCAGGAAGAGTAGCTGCTTCCTTGACAGGAACTAATGAGGATCCATAATAAACCCCAGGAAGAGTAGCTGCTTCCTTGGCAGGAACTAATGGGGATCCATCATAAACCCCAGGAAGAGTAGCTGCTGCCTTGACAGGAACTAATGGGGATTCATAATAAACCCCAGGAAGAGTAGCTGCTGCCTTGGCAGGAACTAATGGGGAGCCATAATAAACCCCAGGAAGAGTAGCTGCTGCCTTGGCAGGAACTAATGGGGATCCATAATAAACCCCAGGAAGAGTAGCTGCTGCCTTGGTAGGAACTAGTGGGGATCCATAATAAACCCCAGGAAGAGTAGATGCACGGTGAAACTGGCCTATTAGTAGTGTCTCAGTCCACGGTGAAACTGGCCTATTAGTAGTGTCTCAGTCCACGGTGAAACTGGCCTATTAGTATTGTCTCAGTCCACAGTGAAACTGGCCTATTAGTATCGTCTCAGTCCACGGTGAAACTGGCCTATTAGTATCGTCTCAGTCCACGGTGAAACTGGCCTATTAGTATCGTCTCAGTCCACGGTGAAACTGGCCTATTAGTATCGTCTCAGTCCACGGTGAAACTGGCCTATTAGTATCGTCTCAGTCCACGGTGAAACTGGCCTATTAGTATCGTCTCAGTCCACGGTGAAACTGGCCTATTAGTATCGTCTCAGTCCACGGTGAAACTGGCCTATTAGTATCGTCTCAGTCCACGGTGAAACTGGCCTATTAGTATCGTCTCAGTCCACGGTGAAACTGGCCTATTAGTATCGTCTCAGTCCACGGTGAAACTGGCCTATTAGTATCGTCTCAGTCCACGGTGAAACTGGCCTATTAGTATCGTCTCAGTCCACGGTGAAACTGGCCTATTAGTATCGTCTCAGTCCACGGTGAAACTGGCCTATTAGTATCGTCTCAGTCCAGGGTGAAACTGGCCTATTAGTATCGTCTCAGTCCAGGGTGAAACTGGCCTATTAGTATCGTCTCAGTCCAGGGTGAAACTGGCCTATTAGTATCGTCTCAGTCCACGGTGAAACTGGCCTATTAGTATTGTCTCAGTCCACGGTGAAACTGGTCTATTAGCATTGTCTCAGTCCAGGGTGAAACTGGCCTATTAGTATGGTCTCAGTCCAGGGTGAAACTGGCCTATTAGTATCGTCTCAGTCCACGGTGAAACTGGCCTATTAGTATCGTCTCAGTCCACGGTGAAACTGGCCTATTAGTATCGTCTCAGTCCACGGTGAAACTGGCCTATTAGTATCGTCTCAGTCCACGGTGAAACTGGCCTATTAGTATCGTCTCAGTCCACGGTGAAACTGGCCTATTAGTATCGTCTCAGTCCACGGTGAAACTGGCCTATTAGTATTGTCTCAGTCCACGGTGAAACTGGCCTATTAGTATCGTCTCAGTCCAGGGTGAAACTGGCCTATTAGTATCGTCTCAGTCCACGGTGAAACTGGTCTATTAGCATTGTCTCAGTCCAGGGTGAAACTGGCCTATTAGTATGGTCTCAGTCCAGGGTGAAACTGGCCTATTAGTATCGTCTCAGTCCACGGTGAAACTGGCCTATTAGTATCGTCTCAGTCCACGGTGAAACTGGCCTATTAGTATTGTCTCAGTCCACGGTGAAACTGGCCTATTAGTATTGTCTCAGTCCAGGGTGAAACTGGCCTATTAGTATCGTCTCAGTCCACGGTGAAACTGGCCTGTTAGTATTGTCTCAGTCCACAGTGAAACTGGCCTATTAGTATTGTCTCAGTCCACAGTGAAACTGGCCTATTAGTATTGTCTCAGTCCACGGTGAAACTGGCCTATTAGTATCGTCTCAGTCCACGGTGAAACTGGCCTATTAGTATTGTCTCAGTCCACGGTGAAACTGGCCTATTAGTATTGTCTCAGTCCAGGGTGAAACTGGCCTATTAGTATCGTCTCAGTCCACGGTGAAACTGGCCTATTAGTAGTGTCTCAGTCCACGGTGAAACTGGCCTATTAGTATCGTCTCAGTCCACGGTGAAACTGGCCTATTAGTAGTGTCTCAGTCCAGGGTAATATCAGTTCTTACCATCATTGGCTTGAAGACGTTAAGCTCAAAGTGTCCGTTGCTTCCTCCGATGGTCACAGCCACGTTGTTTCCCATCACCTGGGCTGCTACCATGGTCATGGCCTCACACTGGGTGGGGTTAACTTTCCCTGGAAGACAACCATCACACACAGTTAAAACCCCATGGTTCTCACACACAGTTAAAACCCCATGGTTCTCACACACAGTTAAAACCCCATGGTTCTCACACACAGTTAAAACCCCATGGTTAAAACACACAGTTACAACCCCATGGTTAAAACACACAGTTAAAACCCCATGGTTAAAACACACAGTTACAACCCCATGGTTAAAACACACAGTTACAACCCCATGGTTAAAACACACAGTTACAACCCCATGGTTAAAACCCCATGGTTCTCACACACAGTTAAAACCCCATGGTTCTCACACACAGTTAAAACCCCATGGTTAAAACACACAGTTACAACCCCATGGTTAAAACACACAGTTAAAACCCCATGGTTAAAACACACAGTTAAAACCCCACAGTTAAAACCCCACGGTTAAAACCCCATGGTTAAAACACACAGTTAAAACCCCACAGTTAAAACCCCACGGTTAAAACACACAGTTAAAACCCCATGGGTCTAACACACAGTTAAAACCCCATGGTTAAAACACACAGTTAAAACCCCATGGTTAAAACACACAGTTAAAACCCCATGGTTAAAACACACAGTTAAAACCCCACGGTTAAAACCCCACGGTTAAAACACACAGTTAAAACCCCATGGTTAAAACACACAGTTAAAGCCCCACAGTTAAAACCCCACGGTTAAAACACACAGTTAAAACCCCATGGTTAAAACACACAGTTAAAACCCCATGGGTCTAACACACAGTTAAAACCCTGTGGTTAAAACACACAGTTAAAACCCCATGGGTCTAACACACAGTTAAAACCCCATGGTTAAAACACACAGTTACAACCCCATGGGTCTAACACACAGTTAAAACCCCATGGTTAAAACACACAGTTACAACCCCATGGTTAAAACACACAGTTACAACCCCATGGTTAAAACACACAGTTAAAACCCCATGGGTCTAACACACAGTTAAAACCCCGCGGTTAAAACACATTGGCTAAAACACATGTTGGTTAAAACCAACAGTCGACGACCCCTTTCGGCCTTTCCCCTGCTGAACATACTGTTGTTGTTATTAACTGTTACAAACTGTTCTATTTGTGCAAATAACCTAAACAAAGTCCAAGGCAGGGCTGTAACGTTACACCGTCCCCATATCACAACCGGCTGGAATCCTACAACAAGACAGCTGAACAGAGGTCAACAAGACTTCTGAACGGACGGTAAACACTGGACAGCACCACTTTCAAGGCTCTCAAAACTGTCAAGGCTTTCTTCCCTAGAAACTGTTCTGTAATCAGTCCATCATTACGATCCCTTCATGTCAAGGCTGTCTTCAGTAGAAACTGTTCTGTAATCAGTACGATCCCCTCATGTCAAGGCTGTCTTCAGTAGAAACTGTTCTGTAATCAGTACGATCCCTTCCTGTCAAGGCTGTCTTCAGTAGAAACTGTTCTGTAATCAGTCCGATCCCCTCATGTCAAGACTGTCTTCAGTAGAAACTGTTCTGTAATCAGTCCATCAGTACGATCCCTTCATGTCAAGGCTGTCTTCAGTAGAAACTGTTCTGTAATCAGTCCATCAGTACGATCCCCTCATGTCAAGGCTGTCTTCAGTAGAAACTGTTCTGTAATCAGTCCATCAGTACGATCCCTTCATGTCAAGGCTGTCTTCAGTAGAAACTGTTCTGTAATCAGTCCATCAGTACGATCCCTTCCTGTCAAGGCTGTCTTCAGTATAAACTGTTCTGTAATCAGTCCATCAGTACGATCCCCTCATGTCAAGGCTGTCTTCAGTAGAAACTGTTCTGTAATCAGTCCATCAGTACGATCCCTTCATGTCAAGGCTGTCTTCAGTAGAAACTGTTCTGTAATCAGTCCATCAGTCGATCCCTTCATGTCAAGGCTGTCTTCAGTAGAAACTGTTCTGTAATCAGTCCATCAGTACGATCCCTTCCTGTCAAGGCTGTCTTCAGTAGAAACTGTTCTGTAATCAGTCCATCAGTACGATCCCTTCATGTCAAGGCTGTCTTCAGTATAAACTGTTCTGTAATCAGTCCATCAGTACGATCCCTTCATGTCAAGGCTGTCTTCAGTAGAAACTGTTCTGTAATCAGTCCATCAGTACGATCCCTTCATGTCAAGGCTGTCGTCTTCAGTAGAAACTGTTCTGTAATCAGTACGATCCCCTCATGTCAAGGCTGTCTTCAGTAGAAACTGTTCTGTAATCAGTCCATCAGTACGATCCCTTCATGTCAAGGCTGTCTTCAGTAGAAACTGTTCTGTAATCAGTACGATCCCCTCATGTCAAGGCTGTCTTCAGTAGAAACTGTTCTGTAATCAGTCCATCAGTACGATCCCTTCATGTCAAGGCTGTCTTCAGTAGAAACTGTTCTGTAATCAGTACGATCCCCTCATGTCAAGGCTGTCTTCAGTAGAAACTGTTCTGTAATCAGTCCATCAGTACGATCCCTTCCTGTCAAGGCTGTCGTCTTCAGTAGAAACTGTTCTGTAATCAGTCCATCAGTATGATCCCCTCATGTCAAGGCTGTCTTCAGTAGAAACTGTTCTGTAATCAGTACGATCCCTGTTATTGTGCTGTTGTCTGAATAAAGGCAGGTTGTGGGTAGCCAGAGAGGTAGTCTGAATAAAGGCAGGTTGTGGGTAGCCAGAGAGGTAGTCTGAATAAAGGCAGGTTGTGGGTAGCCAGAGAGGTAGTCTGAATAAAGGCAGGTTGTGGGTAGCCAGAGAGGTAGTCTGAATAAAGGCAGGTTGTGGGTAGCCAGAGAGGTAGTCTGAATAAAGGCAGGTTGTGGGTAGTTAGAGAGGTAGTCTGAATAAAGGCAGGTTGTGGGTAGCCAGAGAGGTAGTCTGAATAAAGGCAGGTTGTGGGTAGCTAGAGAGGTAGTCTGAATAAAGGCAGGTTGTGGGTAGCCAGAGAGGTAGTCTGAATAAAGGCAGGTTGTGGGTAGCCAGAGAGGTAGTCTGAATAAAGGCAGGTTGTGGGTAGCCAGAGAGGTAGTCTGAATAAAGGCAGGTTGTGGGTAGCCAGAGAGGTAGTCTGAATAAAGGCAGGTTGTGGGTAGCCAGAGAGGTAGTCTGAATAAAGGCAGGTTGTGGGTAGCCAGAGAGGTAGTCTGAATAAAGGCAGGTTGTGGGTAGCCAGAGAGGTAGTCTGAATAAAGGCAGGTTGTGGGTAGTTAGAGAGGTAGTCTGAATAAAGGCAGGTTGTGGGTAGCCAGAAAGGTAGTCTGAATAAAGGCAGGTTGTGGGTAGCTAGAGAGTCTTTATACCCTCTCCTGCTGAAGTAGAGGTCAAGGAGGGGGAAGAAAAAGCCTGGACAAAAATACGTCTTGAAACCTGACCCACCCTAAATGTGGCATGGATGATTTCTGACAGCTGGGAGTTAGGTGGGGTCATGTAGCTCTGTTATAACAGCTAGGTGGGGTCATGTAGCTCTGTTATAACAGTTAGGTGGGGTCATGTAGCTCTGTTATAACAGCTAGGTGGGGTCATGTAGCTCTGTTATAACAGTTAGGTGGGGTCATGTAGCTCTGTTATAACAGCTAGGTGGGGTCATGCAGCTCTGTTATAACAGTTAGGTGGGGTCATGTAGCTCTGTTATAACAGTTAGGTGGGGTCATGTAGCTCTGTTATAACAGCTGGGAATTAGGTGGGGTTATGTAGCTCTGTTATAACAGTTAGGTGGGGTCATGTAGCTCTGTTATAACAGTTAGGTGGGGTCATGTAGCTCTGTTATAACAGCTGGGAATTAGGTGGGGTTATGTAGCTCTGTTATAACAGTTAGGTGGGGTCATGTAGCTCTGTTATAACAGCTAGGTGGGGTCATGCAGCTCTGTTATAACAGTTAGGTGGGGTCATGTAGCTCTGTTATAACAGTTAGGTGGGGTCATGTAGCTCTGTTATAACAGCTGGGAATTAGGTGGGGTTATGTAGCTCTGTTATAACAGTTAGGTGGGGTCATGTAGCTCTGTTATAACAGTTAGGTGGGGTCATGTAGCTCTGTTATAACAGCTGTGAATTAGGTGGGGTTATGTAGCTCTGTTATAACAGTTAGGTGGGGTCATGTAGCTCTGTTATAACAGTTAGGTGGGGTCATGTAGCTCTGTTATAACAGCTGGGAGTTAGGTGGGGTCATGCAGCTCTGTTATAACAGTTAGGTGGGGTCATGTAGCTCTGTTATAACAGTTAGGTGGGGTCATGCAGCTCTGTTATAACAGTTAGGTGGGGTCATGTAGCTCTGTTATAACAGCTAGGTGGGGTCATGTAGTTCTGTTATAACAGTTAGGTGGGGTCATGTAGCTCTGTTATAACAGTTAGGTGGGGTCATGTAGCTCTGTTATAACAGTTAGGTGGGGTCATGTAGCTCTGTTATAACAGCTAGGTGGGGTCATGTAGCTCTGTTATAACAGTTAGGTGGGGTCATGTAGCTCTGTTATAACAGCTAGGTGGGGTCATGTAGCTCTGTTATAACAGTTAGGTGGGGTCATGTAGCTCTGTTATAACAGCTAGGTGGGGTCATGCAGCTCTGTTATAACAGTTAGGTGGGGTCATGTAGCTCTGTTATAACAGTTAGGTGGGGTCATGTAGCTCTGTTATAACAGCTGGGAATTAGGTGGGGTTATGTAGCTCTGTTATAACAGTTAGGTGGGGTCATGTAGCTCTGTTATAACAGTTAGGTGGGGTCATGTAGCTCTGTTATAACAGCTGGGAATTAGGTGGGGTTATGTAGCTCTGTTATAACAGTTAGGTGGGGTCATGTAGCTCTGTTATAACAGCTAGGTGGGGTCATGTAGCTCTGTTATAACAGCTGTGAATTAGGTGGGGTTATGTAGCTCTGTTATAACAGTTAGGTGGGGTCATGTAGCTCTGTTATAACAGCTAGGTGGGGTCATGCAGCTCTGTTATAACAGTTAGGTGGGGTCATGTAGCTCTGTTATAACAGTTAGGTGGGGTCATGTAGCTCTGTTATAACAGCTGGGAATTAGGTGGGGTTATGTAGCTCTGTTATAACAGTTAGGTGGGGTCATGTAGCTCTGTTATAACAGTTAGGTGGGGTCATGTAGCTCTGTTATAACAGCTGTGAATTAGGTGGGGTTATGTAGCTCTGTTATAACAGTTAGGTGGGGTCATGTAGCTCTGTTATAACAGTTAGGTGGGGTCATGTAGCTCTGTTATAACAGCTGGGAGTTAGGTGGGGTCATGCAGCTCTGTTATAACAGTTAGGTGGGGTCATGTAGCTCTGTTATAACAGTTAGGTGGGGTCATGCAGCTCTGTTATAACAGTTAGGTGGGGTCATGTAGCTCTGTTATAACAGCTAGGTGAGGTCATGTAGCTCTGTTATAACAGTTAGGTGGGGTCATGTAGCTCTGTTATAACAGTTAGGTGGGGTCATGTAGCTCTGTTATAACAGTTAGGTGGGGTCATGTAGCTCTGTTATAACAGCTGGGAGTTAGGTGGGGTCATGTAGCTCTGTTATAACAGTTAGGTGGGGTCATGTAGCTCTGTTATAACAGTTAGGTGGGGTCATGTAGCTCTGTTAAAACAGTTATGTGGGGTCATGTAGCTCTGTTATAACAGTTATGTGGGGTCATGTAGCTCTGTTATAACAGTTATGTGGGGTCATGCAGCTCTGTTATAACAGTTATGTGGGGTCATGCAGCTCTGTTAAAACAGTTATGTGGGGTCATGCAGCTCTGTTATAACAGTTATGTGGGGTCATGCAGCTCTGTTAAAACAGTTATGTGGGGTCATGCAGCTCTGTTATAACAGTTATGTGGGGTCATGTAGCTCTGTTATAACAGTTATGTGGGGTCATGTAGCTCTGTTATAACAGTTATGTGGGGTCATGCAGCTCTGTTATAACAGTTAGGTGGGGTCATGTAGCTCTGTTATAACAGTTAGGTGGGGTCATGTAGCTCTGTTATAACAGCTGGGAGTTAGGTGGGGTCATGTAGCTCTGTTATAACAGTTAGGTGGGGTCATGTAGCTCTGTTATAACAGTTAGGTGGGGTCATGTAGCTCTGTTAAAACAGTTATGTGGGGTCATGTAGCTCTGTTATAACAGTTATGTGGGGTCATGTAGCTCTGTTATAACAGTTATGTGGGGTCATGCAGCTCTGTTATAACAGTTATGTGGGGTCATGCAGCTCTGTTAAAACAGTTATGTGGGGTCATGTAGCTCTGTTATAACAGTTAGGTGGGGTCATGTAGCTCTGTTATAACAGCTAGGTGGGGTCATGTAGCTCTGTTATAACAGTTAGGTGGGGTCATGTAGCTCTGTTATAACAGCTAGGTGGGGTCATGTAGCTCTGTTATAACAGTTAGGTGGGGTCATGTAGCTCTGTTATAACAGCTAGGTGGGGTCATGCAGCTCTGTTATAACAGTTAGGTGGGGTCATGTAGCTCTGTTATAACAGTTAGGTGGGGTCATGTAGCTCTGTTATAACAGCTGGGAATTAGGTGGGGTTATGTAGCTCTGTTATAACAGTTAGGTGGGGTCATGTAGCTCTGTTATAACAGTTAGGTGGGGTCATGTAGCTCTGTTATAACAGCTGGGAATTAGGTGGGGTTATGTAGCTCTGTTATAACAGTTAGGTGGGGTCATGTAGCTCTGTTATAACAGCTAGGTGGGGTCATGCAGCTCTGTTATAACAGTTAGGTGGGGTCATGTAGCTCTGTTATAACAGTTAGGTGGGGTCATGTAGCTCTGTTATAACAGCTGGGAATTAGGTGGGGTTATGTAGCTCTGTTATAACAGTTAGGTGGGGTCATGTAGCTCTGTTATAACAGTTAGGTGGGGTCATGTAGCTCTGTTATAACAGCTGTGAATTAGGTGGGGTTATGTAGCTCTGTTATAACAGTTAGGTGGGGTCATGTAGCTCTGTTATAACAGTTAGGTGGGGTCATGTAGCTCTGTTATAACAGCTGGGAGTTAGGTGGGGTCATGCAGCTCTGTTATAACAGTTAGGTGGGGTCATGTAGCTCTGTTATAACAGTTAGGTGGGGTCATGCAGCTCTGTTATAACAGTTAGGTGGGGTCATGTAGCTCTGTTATAACAGCTAGGTGGGGTCATGTAGTTCTGTTATAACAGTTAGGTGGGGTCATGTAGCTCTGTTATAACAGTTAGGTGGGGTCATGTAGCTCTGTTATAACAGTTAGGTGGGGTCATGTAGCTCTGTTATAACAGCTAGGTGGGGTCATGTAGCTCTGTTATAACAGTTAGGTGGGGTCATGTAGCTCTGTTATAACAGCTAGGTGGGGTCATGTAGCTCTGTTATAACAGTTAGGTGGGGTCATGTAGCTCTGTTATAACAGCTAGGTGGGGTCATGCAGCTCTGTTATAACAGTTAGGTGGGGTCATGTAGCTCTGTTATAACAGTTAGGTGGGGTCATGTAGCTCTGTTATAACAGCTGGGAATTAGGTGGGGTTATGTAGCTCTGTTATAACAGTTAGGTGGGGTCATGTAGCTCTGTTATAACAGTTAGGTGGGGTCATGTAGCTCTGTTATAACAGCTGGGAATTAGGTGGGGTTATGTAGCTCTGTTATAACAGTTAGGTGGGGTCATGTAGCTCTGTTATAACAGCTAGGTGGGGTCATGTAGCTCTGTTATAACAGCTGTGAATTAGGTGGGGTTATGTAGCTCTGTTATAACAGTTAGGTGGGGTCATGTAGCTCTGTTATAACAGCTAGGTGGGGTCATGCAGCTCTGTTATAACAGTTAGGTGGGGTCATGTAGCTCTGTTATAACAGTTAGGTGGGGTCATGTAGCTCTGTTATAACAGCTGGGAATTAGGTGGGGTTATGTAGCTCTGTTATAACAGTTAGGTGGGGTCATGTAGCTCTGTTATAACAGTTATGTGGGGTCATGTAGCTCTGTTATAACAGTTATGTGGGGTCATGCAGCTCTGTTATAACAGTTATGTGGGGTCATGCAGCTCTGTTAAAACAGTTATGTGGGGTCATGTAGCTCTGTTATAACAGTTAGGTGGGGTCATGTAGCTCTGTTATAACAGCTAGGTGGGGTCATGTAGCTCTGTTATAACAGTTAGGTGGGGTCATGTAGCTCTGTTATAACAGCTAGGTGGGGTCATGTAGCTCTGTTATAACAGTTAGGTGGGGTCATGTAGCTCTGTTATAACAGCTAGGTGGGGTCATGCAGCTCTGTTATAACAGTTAGGTGGGGTCATGTAGCTCTGTTATAACAGTTAGGTGGGGTCATGTAGCTCTGTTATAACAGCTGGGAATTAGGTGGGGTTATGTAGCTCTGTTATAACAGTTAGGTGGGGTCATGTAGCTCTGTTATAACAGTTAGGTGGGGTCATGTAGCTCTGTTATAACAGCTGGGAATTAGGTGGGGTTATGTAGCTCTGTTATAACAGTTAGGTGGGGTCATGTAGCTCTGTTATAACAGCTAGGTGGGGTCATGCAGCTCTGTTATAACAGTTAGGTGGGGTCATGTAGCTCTGTTATAACAGTTAGGTGGGGTCATGTAGCTCTGTTATAACAGCTGGGAATTAGGTGGGGTTATGTAGCTCTGTTATAACAGTTAGGTGGGGTCATGTAGCTCTGTTATAACAGTTAGGTGGGGTCATGTAGCTCTGTTATAACAGCTGTGAATTAGGTGGGGTTATGTAGCTCTGTTATAACAGTTAGGTGGGGTCATGTAGCTCTGTTATAACAGTTAGGTGGGGTCATGTAGCTCTGTTATAACAGCTGGGAGTTAGGTGGGGTCATGCAGCTCTGTTATAACAGTTAGGTGGGGTCATGTAGCTCTGTTATAACAGTTAGGTGGGGTCATGCAGCTCTGTTATAACAGTTAGGTGGGGTCATGTAGCTCTGTTATAACAGCTAGGTGGGGTCATGTAGTTCTGTTATAACAGTTAGGTGGGGTCATGTAGCTCTGTTATAACAGTTAGGTGGGGTCATGTAGCTCTGTTATAACAGTTAGGTGGGGTCATGTAGCTCTGTTATAACAGCTAGGTGGGGTCATGTAGCTCTGTTATAACAGTTAGGTGGGGTCATGTAGCTCTGTTATAACAGCTAGGTGGGGTCATGTAGCTCTGTTATAACAGTTAGGTGGGGTCATGTAGCTCTGTTATAACAGCTAGGTGGGGTCATGCAGCTCTGTTATAACAGTTAGGTGGGGTCATGTAGCTCTGTTATAACAGTTAGGTGGGGTCATGTAGCTCTGTTATAACAGCTGGGAATTAGGTGGGGTTATGTAGCTCTGTTATAACAGTTAGGTGGGGTCATGTAGCTCTGTTATAACAGTTAGGTGGGGTCATGTAGCTCTGTTATAACAGCTGGGAATTAGGTGGGGTTATGTAGCTCTGTTATAACAGTTAGGTGGGGTCATGTAGCTCTGTTATAACAGCTAGGTGGGGTCATGTAGCTCTGTTATAACAGCTGTGAATTAGGTGGGGTTATGTAGCTCTGTTATAACAGTTAGGTGGGGTCATGTAGCTCTGTTATAACAGCTAGGTGGGGTCATGCAGCTCTGTTATAACAGTTAGGTGGGGTCATGTAGCTCTGTTATAACAGTTAGGTGGGGTCATGTAGCTCTGTTATAACAGCTGGGAATTAGGTGGGGTTATGTAGCTCTGTTATAACAGTTAGGTGGGGTCATGTAGCTCTGTTATAACAGTTAGGTGGGGTCATGTAGCTCTGTTATAACAGCTGTGAATTAGGTGGGGTTATGTAGCTCTGTTATAACAGTTAGGTGGGGTCATGTAGCTCTGTTATAACAGTTAGGTGGGGTCATGTAGCTCTGTTATAACAGCTGGGAGTTAGGTGGGGTCATGCAGCTCTGTTATAACAGTTAGGTGGGGTCATGTAGCTCTGTTA
This sequence comes from Salvelinus alpinus, assembly GCF_045679555.1. NCBI lineage: Eukaryota > Metazoa > Chordata > Actinopteri > Salmoniformes > Salmonidae > Salvelinus > Salvelinus alpinus. The sequence goes on from NC_092088.1 coordinate 105,959,952, forward strand.
TAACAGTTAGGTGGGGTCATGCAGCTCTGTTATAACAGTTAGGTGGGGTCATGTAGCTCTGTTATAACAGCTAGGTGAGGTCATGTAGCTCTGTTATAACAGTTAGGTGGGGTCATGTAGCTCTGTTATAACAGTTAGGTGGGGTCATGTAGCTCTGTTATAACAGTTAGGTGGGGTCATGTAGCTCTGTTATAACAGCTGGGAGTTAGGTGGGGTCATGTAGCTCTGTTATAACAGTTAGGTGGGGTCATGTAGCTCTGTTATAACAGTTAGGTGGGGTCATGTAGCTCTGTTAAAACAGTTATGTGGGGTCATGTAGCTCTGTTATAACAGTTATGTGGGGTCATGTAGCTCTGTTATAACAGTTATGTGGGGTCATGCAGCTCTGTTATAACAGTTATGTGGGGTCATGCAGCTCTGTTAAAACAGTTATGTGGGGTCATGCAGCTCTGTTATAACAGTTATGTGGGGTCATGTAGCTCTGTTATAACAGTTATGTGGGGTCATGTAGCTCTGTTATAACAGTTATGTGGGGTCATGCAGCTCTGTTATAACAGTTATGTGGGGTCATGTAGCTCTGTTATAACAGTTATGTGGGGTCATGCAGCTCTGTTATAACAGTTATGTGGGGTCATGCAGCTCTGTTATAACAGTTATGTGGGGTCATGCAGCTCTGTTATAACAGTTATGTGGGGTCATGTAGCTCTGTTATAACAGTTATGTGGGGTCATGCAGCTCTGTTATAACAGTTATGTGGGGTCATGCAGCTCTGTTATAACAGTTATGTGGGGTCATGCAGCTCTGTTATAACAGTTATGTGGGGTCATGCAGCTCTGTTATAACAGTTATGTGGGGTCATGTAGCTCTGTTATAACAGTTATGTGGGGTCATGCAGCTCTGTTATAACAGTTATGTGGGGTCATGCAGCTCTGTTAAAACAGTTATGTGGGGTCATGCAGCTCTGTTATAACAGTTATGTGGGGTCATGTAGCTCTGTTATAACAGTTATGTGGGGTCATGTAGCTCTGTTAAAACAGTTATGTGGGGTCATGTAGCTCTGTTATAACAGTTAGGTGGGGTCATGCAGCTCTGTTATAACAGTTAGGTGGGGTCATGTAGCTCTGTTATAACAGCTAGGTGGGGTCATGTAGCTCTGTTATAACAGTTAGGTGGGGTCATGTAGCTCTGTTATAACAGTTAGGTGGGGTCATGTAGCTCTGTTATAACAGTTAGGTGGGGTCATGTAGCTCTGTTATAACAGCTGGGAGTTAGGTGGGGTCATGTAGCTCTGTTATAACAGTTAGGTGGGGTCATGTAGCTCTGTTATAACAGTTAGGTGGGGTCATGTAGCTCTGTTAAAACAGTTATGTGGGGTCATGTAGCTCTGTTATAACAGTTATGTGGGGTCATGTAGCTCTGTTATAACAGTTAGGTGGGGTCATGTAGCTCTGTTATAACAGTTAGGTGGGGTCATGTAGCTCTGTTAAAACAGTTATGTGGGGTCATGTAGCTCTGTTATAACAGTTATGTGGGGTCATGTAGCTCTGTTATAACAGTTATGTGGGGTCATGTAGCTCTGTTATAACAGTTATGTGGGGTCATGCAGCTCTGTTATAACAGTTATGTGGGGTCATGTAGCTCTGTTATAACAGTTATGTGGGGTCATGCAGCTCTGTTATAACAGTTATGTGGGGTCATGCAGCTCTGTTAAAACAGTTATGTGGGGTCATGCAGCTCTGTTATAACAGTTATGTGGGGTCATGTAGCTCTGTTATAACAGTTATGTGGGGTCATGCAGCTCTGTTATAACAGTTATGTGGGGTCATGTAGCTCTGTTATAACAGTTATGTGGGGTCATGCAGCTCTGTTATAACAGTTATGTGGGGTCATGCAGCTCTGTTAAAACAGTTATGTGGGGTCATGCAGCTCTGTTATAACAGTTATGTGGGGTCATGTAGCTCTGTTATAACAGTTATGTGGGGTCATGCAGCTCTGTTATAACAGTTATGTGGGGTCATGCAGCTCTGTTATAACAGTTATGTGGGGTCATGCAGCTCTGTTATAACAGTTATGTGGGGTCATGCAGCTCTGTTATAACAGTTATGTGGGGTCATGTAGCTCTGTTATAACAGTTATGTGGGGTCATGCAGCTCTGTTATAACAGTTATGTGGGGTCATGCAGCTCTGTTAAAACAGTTATGTGGGGTCATGCAGCTCTGTTATAACAGTTATGTGGGGTCATGTAGCTCTGTTATAACAGTTATGTGGGGTCATGTAGCTCTGTTAAAACAGTTATGTGGGGTCATGCAGCTCTGTTATAACAGTTATGTGGGGTCATGTAGCTCTGTTATAACAGTTATGTGGGGTCATGCAGCTCTGTTATAACAGTTATGTGGGGTCATGCAGCTCTGTTAAAACAGTTATGTGGGGTCATGCAGCTCTGTTATAACAGTTAGGTGGGGTCATGTAGCTCTGTTATAACAGTTAGGTGGGGTCATGTAGCTCTGTTATAACAGTTATGTGGGGTCATGTAGCTCTGTTATAACAGTTATGTGGGGTCATGTAGCTCTGTTATAACAGTTATGTGGGGTCATGCAGCTCTGTTATAACAGTTATGTGGGGTCATGCAGCTCTGTTAAAACAGTTATGTGGGGTCATGCAGCTCTGTTATAACAGTTATGTGGGGTCATGTAGCTCTGTTATAACAGTTATGTGGGGTCATGTAGCTCTGTTATAACAGTTATGTGGGGTCATGCAGCTCTGTGCCACTTAGCTAATGCCGGACCACTGGGACAGATGGAACACAATAACTTGGGTACTATGCCATCTATGGCATGTCCAAATACGGTTCACTCTTTCAGAGATCTCCTTCACTCCTTTCCTACTTCAATGTCTCCTTAATAATGTCTATATATCCTGCATTACTCATCTCATATGTATATACTGTATTCTATACTATCCTACTGTATCAGTCTATGTATTACTCATTTCATATGTATATACTGTATTCTATACTATCCTACTGTATCAGTCTATGTATTACTCATTTCATATGTATACAGTGATCCCTCGCCACTTCGCGGTTCACTTATCGCGGATTCGCTATTTCGCGGATTTTCATAATGCATTTTTTTTTTTTTTTTGGTGCATTGTGCTCTGCATTCTGATTCGCTAAAAACTCACTCCCGCTTCTTGTATCAAAACATGCTACGAATTGTGCTATCATTTTGTCGTCTCGTGCAGTTATGTGTACGTACATAAAACAGCTTGGCAAATTTACATTAAGTTGGCCAGGAAGGAAGGAAGGACTAACGCTTGGTCGCTTAGCAACCATGGTGCGAATGGCCACTGAACTTAAGCGAGTAGCTGAGGAATGGGACCCTTTGATGAGCCGTTCATTACAGTTCTCCAACGTAATCGATGGTGGCATGTCGGTGTACAAGGATCTTTTTGCAAAGAAGAAAAAAGAGCGACAACAGCTGCCTATCACTATGTTCTTCTCCCGAACAAACACACCTGCACCGCGGGCTTCAGAAGAAGAGAACACTGCAGAGCGCAGTCAGGATGCAGCGGCCCAGTCTGAAGAGCAGTGAAACGGCCTACACGTGAGTCACTGTATTTGTATACATGTAATAGTTGCTAATTGTAAAAAAAAAAAAAGTTTTCTATTTCGCGGATTTCACTTATCGCGGGTCATTTTCGGAACGTAACCCCCGCGATAAACGAGGGATTACTGTATACTGTATTCTATTCTATCCTACTGTATCAGTCTATGTATTACTCATCTCATATGTATATACTGTATTCTATCCTATTCTACTGTATCAGTCTATGTATTACTCATCTCATATGTATATACTGTATTCTATACTATCCTACTGTATCAGTCTATGTATTACTCATCTCATATGTATATACTGTATTCTATTCTATCCTACTGTATCAGTCTATGTATTACTCATTTCATATGTATATACTGTATTCTATTCTATCCTACTGTATCTTAGTCTATGTATTACTCATTTCATATGTATATACTGTATTCTATACTATTCTACTGTATCAGTCTATGTATTACTCATCTCATATGTATATACTGTATTCTATTCTACTGTATCTTAGTCTATGCCGCTATGACATTGTTCATCCATATATTTATATATCCTTAATTCCATTCCTACTTAGATGTGTGTGTATTAGGTATATGTTGTGGAATTGTCAGATTACATGTTTGATATTGGTGCACTGTCGGAGCTAGAAGCACAAGCATTTCGCTACACCTGCGATAACATCTGTTAAACACGTGTACGTAACCAATAACATCTGCTGAACACGTGTACGTAACCAATAACATCTGCTGAACACGTGTACGTAACCAATAACATCTGCTGAACACGTGTATATAACCAATAACATCTGCTGAACACGTGTACGTAACCAATAACATCTGCTGAACACGTGTACGTAACCAATAACATCTGCTGAACACGTGTACGTAACCAATAACATCTGCTGAACACGTGTATATAACCAATAACATCTGCTGAACACGTGAATGTGACCAATAACATCTGCTGAACACGTGAATGTGACCAATAACATCTGCTGAACACGTGAATGTGACCAATAACATCTGCTGAACACGTGTATATAACCAATAACATCTGCTGAACACGTGAATGTGACCAATAACATCTGCTGAACACGTGTACGTAACCAATAACATCTGCTGAACACGTGTATATAACCAATAACATCTGCTGAACACGTGTATATAACCAATAACATCTGCTGAACACGTGTACATAACCAATACAATTTGATTTTACAGTGAACTATATCATGTTATGCTTGACAACAACGGTGAAAACCAGACCCCGGAAACTCACCAGGCATGATGCTGCTACCAGGCTCGTTCTCAGGCAGAGAGAGTTCTCCCAGGCCAGAGCGGGGCCCGGACCCCAGGAAGCGGATATCGTTGGCGATCTTCATCATACTGACGGCCACCGTGTTCAACGCTCCGCTCAGCTCCACCAGAGCATCGTGGGCCGCCAGAGCCTCAAATTTGTTGGGAGCCGTCACGAAAGGCAGACCTGGAGACAGGATATGACATCATGTAGACAGGTCTTGATAACAATATAAACAATTCAAGGTTGACAGAGTATGTAATGTATGACTCATGATAACAGCTGGGAGGGTGAACTGTAGCCATAATACCACACTGCAAACCCTCTGACAGAACCAAGTGACTTGGTGTACAGAGAAAACAGGAGAGGACCTAGTGCAGAGCCCTGGGGGACACCAGTAGTGAGACATTAAAGAGGACCTAGTACAGAGCCCTGGGGGACACCAGTGGTGAGACATTAAAGAGGACCCAGTACAGAGCCCTGAGGGACACCAGTGGTGAGACATTAAAGAGGACCCAGTACAGAGCCCTGAGGGACACCAGTAGTGAGACATTAAAGAGGACCTAGTACAGAGCCCTGGGGGACACCAGTGGTGAGACATTAAAGAGGACCCAGTACAGAGCCCTGGGGGACACCAGTGGTGAGACATTAAAGAGGACCCAGTACAGAGCCCTGGGGGACACCAGTAGTGAGAAAACATGGACCATACATGACTATGATAACCATTATGAAATGTGTGTGTGTGTGTGTGTGTGTGTGTGTGTGTGTGTGTGTGTGTGTGTGTGTGTGTGTGTGTGTGTGTGTGTGTGTGTGTGTGTGTGTGTGTGTGTGTGTGTGTGTGTGTGTGTGTGTGTAGCCTCCTGTACCTGTGAGAGAGGCGACAGTAGCTGCTACTTTCTCAGCGAAGCCGATGCGCGTGTTGAGGCCTGTGCCCACGGCAGTACCTCCCGCTGCCAGCTCATATATTCTGGGCATGGCCGTCTTCACTCGCACAATACTGTACTTTACCTGCTGCACGTACCCACCGAACTCCTGTAAAACGCAGAGAAACAGGACAGTTAGTCGACTGGTAGAAATACATTTTAAAACGTCTCATTAGGATAGTTTGACATCTAGCAGACTGGTATGTTACTAGTGTTGCACGTACAGGACACCGAAACATCTGCGCTTTTCCAATTACGACACGAAAAACGGGTCGGTACAATTTTTTTTTGTAACTTTCGTTTCTTCTCTCAAAAAATGTGTCTCACGTTTGGAAACCAAGTTAAATGCTTTGAAATTAATTAAATTTGTCCAAGTTTATCATAAAACCATCAACAGTTATTCATATTCCCTGCAGCTTTCTCAAGAGGCAACGGCAAGGGAATGCCCGTCTGTGTGGTATGCATGTGTACCACTTTGTGTAGCCGTTAGCATGCTAACGACAACCGTCTGCTGGTAGCTGGAAAGGCTAATGAGGCGATAATGCTAATGACAACCGTCTGCTGGTAGCTGGAAAGGCTAATGAGGCGATAATGCTAATGACAACCGTCTGCTGGTAGCTGGAAAGGCTAATGAGGCGATAATGCTAATGACAACCGTCTGCTGGTAGCTGGAAAGGCTAATGAGGCGATAATGCTAATGACAACGGTCTGCTGGGAGCTGGAAAGGCGATAATGCTAATGACAACCGTCTGCTGGTAGCTGGAAAGGCGATAATGCTAATGACAACCGTCTTCCGGTAGCTGGAAAGGCTAATGAGGCGATAATGCTAATGACAACCGTCTTCCGGTAGCTGGAAAGGCTAATGAGGCGATAATGCTAATGACAACCGTCTTCCGGTAGCTGGAAAGGCTAATGAGGCGATAATGCTAATGACAACCGTCTTCCGGTAGCTGGAAAGGCTAATGAGGCGATAATGCTAATGACAACCGTCTTCTGGTAGCTGGAAAGGCTAATGAGGCGATAATGCTAATGACAACCGTCTTCTGGTAGCTGGAAAGGCTAATGAGGCAATAATGCTAATGACAACCGTCTGCTGGTAGCTGGAAAGGCTAATGAGGCGATAATGCTAATGACACCCGTCTGCTGGTAGCTGGAAAGGCTAATGAGGCGATAATGCTAATGACAACCGTCTGCTGGTAGCTAGAAAGGCTAATGAGGCGATAATGCTAATGACAACCGTCTGCTGGTAGCTGGAAAGGCTAATGAGGCGATAATGCTAATGACAACCGTCTGCTGGTAGCTGGAAAGGCTAATGAGGCGATAATGCTAATGACAACCGTCTGCTGGTAGCTGGAAAGGCTAATGAGGCGATAATGCTAATGACAACCGTCTGCTGGTAGCTGAAAAGGCTAATGAGGCGATAATGCTAATGACAACCGTCTGCTGGTAGCTGGAAAGGCTAATGAGGCGATAATGCTAATGACAACCGTCTGCTGGTAGCTGGAAAGGCTAATGAGGCGATAATGCTAATGGCAACCGTCTGCTGGTAGCTGGAAAGGCTAATGAGGCGATAATGCTAATGGCAACCGTCTGCTGGTAGCTGGAAAGGCTTTTTCCAAAAACATTCTCAAAAGTTAACTACAAAATAGCCCATGCCTACCTGGTAGAATGACATCATGATTATTTACATCAATCCAGTGGCCATTTGTTGTGTTAAACTAAATATGGTGTGACAGAGCGAGAAGCTGCTTTCTCTGCCATGGTATCATTTCTGGTATCGAGTGCGTGTGTGTACTGTACCTGTCCCAGAGACAACGGTACAGCGTCCTGTGTGTGTACTGTACCTGTCCCAGAGACAACGGTACAGCGTCCTGTGTGTGTACTGTACCTGTCCCAGAGACAACGGTACAGCGTCCTGTGTGTGTACTGTACCTGTCCCAGAGACAACGGTACAGCGTCCTGTGTGTGTACTGTACCTGTCCCAGAGACAACGGTACAGCGTCCTGTGTGTGTACTGTACCTGTCCCAGAGACAACGGTACAGCGTCCTGTGTGTGTGTGCGTCCGATCTTGATGATGTCTTTAAACTCCACAGCCTTGGCGTGCAGGGCGTCGTGGAGGTGTTGTAGACCGGGCAGCAGAACCTCGTGGACCTCTTTGGCTGCTGCGATGTGCATGGCTGTGGGGAACGTATCGTTGGAGCTCTGCAAGACAAAAGGTGGCGTCAACTACAGGTCCATTCAAATACTCTGCAAGACCCAAATACTTACATTAAACACAGATTGATTGATATTTAAAACTCTTTACCTGAGCTTATCAGATACCCATAAATAAAAACATTTAACTAAACGCTGCCGTCTGTTACCCTTCTGAGGGCAAAGAGAGGTCTGTTACCCTTCTGAGGGCAAAGAGAGGTCTGTTACCCTTCTGAGGGTAAACGCTGCAGTCCGTTACCCTTCTGAGGGCAAACGCTGCCGTCTGTTACCCTTCTGAGGGTAAACGCTGCAGTCCGTTACCCTTCTGAGGGCAAACGCTGCCGTCTGTTACCCTTCTGAGGGCAAACGCTGCAGTCTGTTACCCTTCTGAGGGCAAAGAGAGGTGTGTTACCCTTCTGAGGGCAAACGCTGCAGTCTGTTACCCTTCTGAGGGCAAACGCTGCAGTCTGTTACCCTTCTGAGGGCAAAGAGAGGTCTGTTACCCTTCTGAGGGCAAACGCTGCAGTCTGTTACCCTTCTGAGGACAAACGCTGCAGTCCGTTACCCTTCTGAGGGCAAAGAGAGGTCTGTTACCCTTCTGAGGGCAAAGAGAGGTCTGTTACCCTTCTGAGGGCAAACGCTGCAGTCTGTTACCCTTCTGAGGGCAAACGCTGCAGTCTGTTACCCTTCTGAGGGTCCAAATAAAACACTGTCACTCGCTACTTCTATCTTGGTGAAAAACGGTTTATTTCCTTCGTCAACATTTTGTATGAAATGAGAAAGTGTTTCTGAATGGTTAGCCTACCTGGCTTTTGTTGACGTGGTCGTTGGGGTGAACAGGGTCCTTGCTCCCCAGCTTCCCTCCAAGGATCTCGATGGCCCTGTTGCTGATCACCTCGTTGACGTTCATGTTGGACTGAGTTCCTGACCCGGTCTGCCACACCACCAGAGGGAAGTGGTCATCCAGCTTACCAGCTGCCACCTGGTAAAGGAACATGTACATCAGAACAGAGAGGTCAACATGCCTTAGTCTGGTCCAAGGAACACGGACATCAGACCAGAGAGATCAACATGCCTTAGTCTGGTCCAAGGAACATGGACATCAGACCAGAGAGGTCAACATGCCTTAGTCTGGTCCAAGGAACACGGACATCAGACCAGAGAGGTCAACATGCCTTAGTCTGGTCCAACATCTGTTTGTGCCGTCTCTAACTCCTATTGTAATTGCAGCGCCATGTTTGGGACCATCTGGGACGAGGCTAACACTGGCTATAATGTTACATTTAGGGAATTACATTGTTCAGTATTGTACCAAGACCAGTACAAAGGCCGGTACCAAGGCCGGTACCAAGGCCGGTACCAAGGCCGGTACCAAGGCCAAGGCCGGTACCAAGGCCAAGGCCGGTACCAAGGCCAAGACCGGTACCAAGGCCGGTACCAAGGCCAAGACCGGTACCAAGGCCAAGACCGGTACCAAGGCCAAGACCGGTACCAAGACCGGTACCAAGGCCAAGACCGGTACCAAGGCCGGTACCAAGGCCAAGGCCGGTACCAACGCCGGTACCAAGTACCACCTGAGCAGTACCAAGGCATTAAATCAGTAGAATAAGGGCACCATGGCTAAATGTAGCTAGTAGGTCTAATGTAGCTAGCGAATAGCTTGATCCCAGATCTGTTTGTGCCGTCTTGCCAACAACACAAACAGGCCTGGCACCAGGCTAGGTAGCGAGGTGTAAGTGCTCTGCTTTTTGCTCAGTACCGTATCAAAAGCTATAGCTATTCTCTACAGCAGTGTAGCCTAATGTTAGTAGTAGACAGGTACCCAGGCTGACCTGTCTACTCTGTGAACTCACAACGCTGACAGTCATGCAACCCTCTCTCTCCTGTAGTGGTGTCGCTGTTCACCCTGTACTAGGCACCTCATCAGCAGCCTGCACGATGGCATCAGCCAGCTTCGGGTCCAGTCCATAGTCCTTGTTGACCTCCGCAGCAGCCCTCTTCAGAATGCCAAAGGCTTTGATCACCTGGATCTGTTGGGACAGAAAGCAGTAGTGAAGACGTGTGGAGCTACGATGGTTTTACTGTTACACAGGGATGCACTGGATACAGGAAGTAACCTTTAGTCTGATCTGAATCTGGGAAAATAGGACAGGAAATGTTGCAAGGATGTGTGTCCAATTTGTAGCGAGAGCTAGCTACAATGATTCTCTAAGACATGGTGGGACTGGTGACCTACAGCCACAGGAACCCACAGCCGTGTCTCAGGGCAAGCTACAATGATTCTCTAAGACATGGTGGGACTGGTGACCTACAGCCACAGGAACCCACAGCCATGTCTCAGGGCAAGCTACAACTTGACAGATGAAGTAACATTTAGTCTGAACTTACTGGCATTCTCTCCGACGGTCCTCCGATCTTGAAGTTCATGGTGGACCTGACAGTCTGAGCCCCATAATACTTGTCAACTGGCACCTTCAGCTCTCCAAAGGTGTCTGCTTCAATTCTGTACTCTGAAGACTGAACAACATGGACACAGTCAAATAGCAAAGATGAAAAGTTAGTCGGAGTTACTTGCCGGCGGCTAGCTGCGCGGTTACTTGCCGGCGGCTAGCTGCGCGGTTACTTGCCGGCGGCTAGCTGCGCGGTTACTTGCCGGCGGCTAGCTGCGCGGTTACTTGACGGCGGCTAGCTGCGCGGTTACTTGACGGCGGCTAGCTGCGCGGTTACTTGACGGCGGCTAGCTGCGCGGTTACTTGGCGGCCGCTAGCTGCGCGGTTACTTGGCGGCCGCTAGCTGCGCGGTTACTTGGCGGCCGCTAGCTGCGCGGTTACTTGACGGCGGCTAGCTGCGCGGTTACTTGACGGCGGCTAGCTGCGCGGTTACTTGACGGCGGCTAGCTGCGCGGTTACTTGACGGCGGCTAGCTGCGCGGTTACTTGACGGCGGCTAGCTGCGCGGTTACTTGACGGCGGCTAGCTGCGCGGTTACTTGACGGCGGCTAGCTGCGCGGTTACTTGACGGCGGCTAGCTGCGCGGTTACTTGGCGGCGGCTAGCTGCGCGGTTACTTGACGGCGGCTAGCTGCGCGGTTACTTGACGGCGGCTAGCTACGCGGTTACTTGACGGCGGCTAGCTGCGTGGTTACTTGACGGCGGCTAGCTGCGTGGTTACTTGACGGCGGCTAGCTACGTGGTTACTTGATTAGAGAGGAATAATCTTTTTAAAAAGTAGTAGCTAGCTATAGACTTGCTTTGTTGACATTTGAAAGCTAACCTCTTTCAAGACTGAACAACAAGACGGCTGTTTCTCAGGCTGACCTATCAAGTGTTCAGATACAATTAGCGAGGAGTTATGTATAGGTAAACACATAATTACGCAGCCATTTCCACAGCGCTCTGTGCCAGCGGTAGTGTTGGTATGCAGTTTGCCATAATTACGCAGCCATTTCCACAGCGCTCTGTGCCAGCGGTAGTGTTGGTATGCAGTTTGCCAAGTACCTCGACTCCTCCACGGAGTTGAGAGCGGACCGTTTTTTAATGAACCTCTAGGGCTGTGGCGGTCATGAAATGATGGCAGCAAAAGTACGCCGGTCTAACAGTAATTTATCGTTAAATAACATGTTTAGAATCTCCAGGCCTCCAACATACAAGCCGCCGATGCGCGTCTTTGGAACATCTACAGTTTAAAATAGATTTATTACACTATTTAATATATGTAACGGATGTGAAATGGCTAGCTAGTTAGCGGTGGTGCGCGCTAATAGCCTTTCAATCGGTGACGTCACTCGCTCGGAGACCTTGAAGTAGTGGTTCCCCTTGCTCTGACTCATACTTGAGTAAAATTAAAAGATATATTAAAAGAAAATGACTCACCCAGTAAAATACTACTTGAGTAAAAGTCTAAAACTATTTGATTTTAAAATGTACTTAAGTATCAAAAGTATAAATCATTTTAAATTCCTTATATTAAAGCAAAAGACACGATTTTCTTATTTAATTTTAATTTAATTTTTTGGTACAATTTTCCTGCTTATCATTCAAAATGTACTTTTGGGTGTCAGGGAAAATGTAAGGAGTAAAAATTACATTATTTTATATAGGAATGTAGTGGAGGAAAATGAAAAGCTGTCAAATATAAATAAAGTAAAGTACAGATACAAAAAAAACTACTTAAGTAGTACTTTCAATTATTTTTACTTAAGTACTTTACACCACTGAGCATATGTAACGGATGTGAAATGGCTAGCTAGTTAGCGGTGGTCGCGCTAATAACCTTTCAATCGGTGACGCCACTCGCTCTGAGACCTTGAAGTAGTGGTTCCCCTTGCTCTGCAAGGGCCGCGGCTTTTGTGGAGTGATGGGTAACGATGCTTCGTGGGAGACTGTTGTTGATGTGTGCAGAGGGTCCCTGGTTCGCGCCCGGGTCGGGGCGAGGGGACGGACTAAAGTTAAACTGTTACACATAGGGTAACCAGTCCATCCACCATGCATAATAAAAGTTCATACTCAAAGGCGATTGCTCGAGTTTGTTTAATTGGAGTATAGGCTATACCAATTATGTACCAAAGACATATTAAATCAGTTTGGTTTTATGTTTTTCTGCACTTGGTAATATGTGGTAGGCTATGTACTATGTATTGTATAACGGCACAATCGTCTTTTTAATTCATGTTTTTCTTTCGGCTTGGCCTCATAAGCCTATGGATATGCATAAACTCGAATATGTTTATGGTTGTTTTGAATGAATCATCACAGTCCCCAGGTCCAGACTATAGGAGGCGCACAGTACTACATAGAGCCATGACTACATGGAACTCTATTCCACATCAAGTAACTAACAAAAGCTGTAAATTCTGATTTAATAAACAGATTTTTTTTAAATGTACATTATTGAACAGTGAAGACTTTAGAGAATCACACACACACACACACACACACACACACATACATACATACAACACACACCTGGATTGTGTTGTAGTAGAGTAGTGGCCGGAGGGCACACAATGTATTGTGAAATCTGTTGTAAATTATATTTTAATGTTTAAAAAATGGTATTATAATGTATATTACTGCCTTCATTTTTGCTGGACCACAGGAAGAGTAGCGGCTGCCTCCTTGTATGTTGAAATTCAACAGTCTGAGTTGTGATGGGACTGTTCACCAAAAGTGAGCCTACATGTTAGAGACGAGAGAGGAGTCTCGGATTCCTAGGGGCTACTTTTACCCCTAACGTTACCTACTTTCACCAACTACCTCGTACCCCTCTGCACACTGACTCGCTAAGTTACTCCTTGTATAGCCTCGTTATTGCTATTTTAACTATTTGCTTCTTTTTTTTTTGACATTTTTCTTACGTTTGCACTCTGTATTGTTGGGAAAGGGCTCGTAAATAAGCATTCCACGGTAAAGTCGACACCTGCTGTATTCGGCGCATGTGACAAATACAATTTGATTTGAACTCCGTGTGAACTTGGCAAGTAAGTTATGCAGTGAAAGTTAGCCCAGTAGCAAGCTTGCTAGCTAGCAGATAGTTGTAAACTGACTTTGACCTTCTGCTAGCTTGACAAGATAACATTAGCCAACTGACAAGTTAGCTTGCTTGCTACCAGAATATTGCTGTGAATACTTGTTTCTTGTTTGAAAGACTATCTGCGGTTGTTCTAAAAACAGCATTACTACATTCGTGTAAAGCAAGATGGCTAACTATTCATTCATTTTAGCTAATACCGCTAACTAGCCAGTTAGCTTGGCTAACTAATAAGGTCATTTGCGGGCCTGCGATGGGCTAACAACTGACTCCAATCTCCGAAAAGACCAAACGTACCATTCTGGAGGATGTGAAGATGACTCCTGCTGCAGGACTGTGCTTTGTGTTGGCTAGGTTCCTCTGCAGCGCCTGGAGTTGGCCGTTAAATCGCTGGACGTTTCTCAAAGAGCGATACATTGCGCTAACTCAGCTGTCACTTCAGACCAGGGCGGAACTAAAATGAGCCAACCGCAAGCCTGTGTTAGGGGGCGGAAACATATATTTGCAACATTTCTTGGGGGGGATCATTTAAAACAGCACACCGAATCAAAAGCAGTATAAAATGTTATACTACATTTGACTGTCTTCGTGCCGTTGAAACAAGTGACGTTGTTTGATATTACAGTATTTGTCATTACATTTTAGGCCTTTTGGTTTGTCAAAACTAGTGTTGGGTAATTGCAAATGTGTAAACAATCATGTAGCCTGTATAGCCGCTAGTGGGCGCTATTTACATATCTTTTGACGGATCTTAACGTCAAAAAGACAGGTAAATAGCGGACACTAGCGGCTTTCCAGGCTAGAAATCATGCAATGTTGAGTCCTAAAATGCTATCTCTAATAACTGATAGGCACAGAGGGATACCAATTTAATTGTCTAAACTTGAATTTATCCTATGAGGATTTTTAGGCTAAGTTGTTTTAAGCCTTTGTGTGTTGTTTGTTGGTAAAAAGAGCTTGAGCGGAGTCCCCACATCAGTTTTTCGGAGTTGTCACAAGTCCTGATTTTACTTGGGCAGGAAAATAAAAGTAAGGCATGTGATCCATCAGAAATTGTGTAATGGAATTATAGACAACTTAAAATACTGTCAGTAAAAGTGTGCCTCACTTCTGTCATCATTAAGTGCTTTGAGACGCTCGTTAAGGATCATATCACCTCTACCTTACCTGACACCCTAGACCCACTTCAGTTTGCACACCGCCCCAATAGATCCACAGACGATGCAATCGCCATTGCATTGTACACTGCCCTATTCCATCTGGACAAGAGGAATACCTCTGTAAAAATGTTGTTCATTGACTACAGCTCAGCATTCAACACCATAGTACCCTCCAAGCTCATCATTAAGCTCGGGGCCCTGGGTCTGAACCCCGCCCTGTGCAACTGGGTCCTGGGCTTCCTGACGGGCCGCCCCCAGGTGGTGAAAGTAGGAAACAACACCTCCACTTCGCTGATCCTCAACACAGGGACCTCGCAAGGGTGCGTTCTCAGCCCCCTCCTGTACTCCCTGTTCACCCATGACTGCATGGCCACGCACGCCTCCAACTCAATCATCAAGTTTGCAGACAACACAACAGTAGTAGGCCTGATTACCAACAATGACAAGACAGCCTACAGGGAGAAGGTGAGGGCCTTGGCGGAGTGGTGCCAGGAAAATAACCTCTCCCTCAACATCAACAAAATGAAGGAGCTGATCGTGGACTTCAGGAGACAGCAGAGGGAGCACGCCCCCTATCCACATCGACTGGACCGCAGTGGAGAAGGTGAAAAGCTTCAAGAGGAACTTCACAATCTGAAATGGTCCACCTCAGGAGGCTGAAGAAATGAGTCTTGGCCCCTAAGACCCTCACTTTTACAGATGCACAATTGAGAGCATCTTGTCGGGCTGTATCACCGCCTGGTACGGCAACTGCACCGCCCACAACCACAAGGCTCTCCAGAGGGTGGTGCGGTCTGCACAACGCATCACCGGGGGCAACTACCTGCCCTCCAGGAAACCTACACCACCCGATGTCACAGGAAGGCCAAAAGGATCATCAAGCTGGGACCGAGAGACTGAAAAACAGCTTTTATCTCAAGGCCATCAGACTGTAAAAGAGCCATCACTAGCCGCCTACCACCCGGTTACTCAACCCTGCACCTTAGAGGCTGCTGCTCTATGTTCAGTTGAAGTCGGAAGTTTACATAGACTTAGGTTGGAGTCATTAAAACTCGTTTTTCAACCACTCCACAAATGTCTTGTTAACAAACTATAGTTTTGGCAAGTCGGTTAGGACATCTACTTTGTGCATGACACAAGTAATATTTCCAACAATTGTTTACAGACAGATTATTTCACTTATAATTCACTGTATCACAATTCCAGTGGGTCAGAAGTTTACATACATTAAGTTGACTGTGCCTTTAAACAGCTTGGAAAATTCCAGAAAATGATGTCATGGCTTTAGATGCTTCAGATAGGCTAATTGACGTCATTTGAGTCAATTGGAGGTGTACCTGTGGATGTATTTCAAGGCCTACCTTCCATCTCAGTGCCTCTTTGCTTGACATCATGGGAAAATCAAAAAGAAATCAGCCAAGACCTCAGAAAAATTATTGTAGACCTCCACAAGTCTGGTTCATCCTTGGAAGCAATTTCCAAATGCCTGAAGGTACCACGTTCATCTGTACAAACAATACTACGCAAGTATAAACACCATGGGACCACGCAGCCGTCATACCGCTCAGGAAGGAGACGTGTTCTGTCTCCTAGAGATGAACATACTTTGGTGCGAAAAGTGCAAATCAATCCCAGAACAACAGCAAAGGAACTTGTGAAGATGCTGGAGGAAACAGGTACAAAAGTATGTATATCCACAGTAGAACGAGTCCTATATCGACATAACCTGAAAGGCCACTCAGCAAGGAAGAAGCCACTGCTCCAAAACAGCCATAAAAAAGCCAGACTACGGTTTGCACATGGGGAAAATGATCATACTTTTTGGAGAAATGTCCTCTGGTCTGATGAAACAAAATAGAACTGTTTGGCCATAATGACCATCGTTATGTTAGGAGGAAAAAGGGGGAGGCTTGCAAGCCGAAGAACACCATCCCAACCGTGAAGCACGGGGGTGGCAGCATCATGTTGTGGGGGTGCTTTGCTGCAGGAGGGACTGGTGCACTTCACAAAATAGATGGCATCATGAGGTAGGGAAATTATGTGGATATATTGAAGCAACATCTCAAGACATCAGTCAGGAAGTTACAGCTTGGTCGCAAATGGGTCTTCCAAATGGACAATGACCCCAAGCATACTTCCAAAGTTGTGGCAAAATGGCTTAAGGACAACAAAGTCAAGGTATTGGAGTGGCCATCACAAAGCCCTGACATCAATCCCATAGAACATTTTTGGGCAGAACTGAAAAAGTGTGCGTGAGCAAGGAGGCCTACAAACCTGACTCAGTTACACCAGCTCTGTCAGGAGGAATGGGCTAAAATTCACCCAACTTATTGTGAGAAGCTTGTGGAAGGTTACCCAAAACGTTTGACCAAAGTTAAACAATTTAAAGGCAATGCTACCAAATACTAATTGAGTGTATGTAAACTTCTGACCCTCTGGGTAATGTGATGAAAGAAATAAAAGCAAAAATAAATCATTCTCTCTACTATTATTCTGACTTTTCACATTCTTAAAATAAAGTGGTGATCCTAACTGACCTAAGACAGGGAATTTTTACTTGGATTAAATGTCAGGAATTGTGGAAAAACTGAGTTTAAATGTATTTGGCTAAGGTGTATGTAAACTTCCAACTTCAACTGTACATAGACATGGGAATCACTGGTCACTTCAATAATGGATTACTAGTCACGTTATTAATGTTTACATACTATTTTACTCATCTCATATGTATATACTGTATTCTATTCTACTGTATTCTAGTCAATGCCGCTCTGACAATGCTCATCCTAATATTTATATATTTCTTAATTCCATTCTTTTAGATTTGTGTGTATTGTTGTGAATTGTTAGATACTACTGCACTGTTGGAGCTAGAAACACAAGCATTTCGCTACATCCTCAATAACATATTTTAAATATGTGTATGTGACCAATAAAATTTGATTTGATTCGATTTTTAATTATACAGTTAATATGGGTTTTATACCAAATTTCTGTATAAACAGCCTCTACAATATAGCCTCCTCGGTGTCACCAGCGAAGCACCATCACACCACCTCCTCCACGCTTCACGGTGGGAACCACACATGCGGAGATCATCCGTTCACCTACTCTGTGTCTCACAAAGACACTGCAGTTGGAACCAAAAATCACAAATTTGAACTCATCAGACCAAAGGACAGATTTCCACCGGTCTAATGTCCATTGCTCGTGTTTCTTGGTCTCTTCTTCTTGTTGGTGTGCTTTAGTAGTGGTTTCTTTGCAGCAATTCGACCACGAAGGCCTGATTCACACAGTCTCCTCTGAACAGTTGATGTTGTGTCTGTTACTTGAACTCTGTGAAGCATTTATTTGGGCTGCAATCTGAGGTGCAGTTAATCTCTAATGATCTTATCCTCTGCAGCAGAGGTAACTCTGGGTCTTCCTTTCCTGTAGCGGTTCTCATGAGAGCCAGTTTCATCAAAGCGCTTTATGGTTTTTTGCGACTGCACTTGAAGAAACTTTAAAAGTTCTTGAAATGTTCCTGATTGACGGACCTTCATGTCTTATAAGCATGATCCTATTTTTGTCTTTGTTTATTTGAGCTGTTCTTGCCATAATATTGACTTGGTCTTTTACCAAATAGGGCTAACTTCTGTATACCAACCCTACCTTGTCACAACACAACTGATTGTTTCAAACGCATTAAGAAGGAAAGAAATTCCACAAATTAACTTTTAAGAAGGCACACCTGTTAATTGAAATTCATTTCAGGTGACTACCTCATGAAGCTGGTTGAGAGAATGCCAAGAGTGTGCAAAGCTGTCATCAAGGCAAAGGGTGGCTACTTTGAAGAATCTCAAATATAAAGTATATTTTGATTATTATATTTTGACACTTTTTTTTGGTTACGACATGATTCCATATGTGTTATTTCACAGTTTCGTTTTGATGTGGAAACATCCGCTTTCAGCCGCTCTCCCTGGAGAGATTTTGGTTGGCTGAGTCATATAGAAAAGGAGGAGATAAGAATCCCAGCAGGAAATGAATAGAGGAACATATAACGCTCCGCCCAGCAAACTGTCGGCCAATCACGTTCTCGTTATCAGCGGTTGCTAAGCTAATCGTCAAGCAATCCCTTCTAAAAGTCTGGGTATGACTTTAATAGAAACCTCCCTATTTTCCTCGAAAGTACGTAATATCATGATTTCAACGCTTTACGATATTGCAGATGACAAGTTAAGTTTTAGATAACTGTAATATAAAGCGCTATACAAATTAAATGTATTATTATTATCTCAAATACTGGAAAATATTTAATATGTTGAGCTTCTTGTTCACGTAATTGGTGCTCAGGTTGGATTTTTGTGCTAGCGCCAAATTGACTCCTTGAAGGAGAGAGAAGTTTAAAGGAGAGATCAGTTTTAAAACTTCAACTTTTTCTCTCATTTGCATGGCAAAAATATGTAGAATTGCAGGAAATTAGCTTTAAACGGCATACATTTCTCTACACCACCAATATGGGGGGCCTTTTCTAAAATCCCTGTCACGGCCACCATATCAGCCCATTTTTAACCCAGAAAATAACTGTTTTTTGTTTGTTTTGAATTTAGGCGGGCTTTTCTCGGCTGTTTGTTCACGTGACATTTTGTGAAAATTCGGGATCCGAAGTCCACGCCCCTTTCGTCGGTGATTGGTCAACAGTACTACTCCTAGTAGGAGTGGGAACATGACATGTTTGTTGTTGTCATTCAATAAGAGATGCACAGTTTTTACCCTTCAGAAATAAAAAACGAGTCTGCTCCTATATATCTATCTTCCTGTAGATGGCAGCAATGTTGCTCCTTCTGTTTAGGTGGTCCATAAATCACACAGGCGGGCAGCACTCAATGGGGACAAGTGAAACCATGATAGGGCCACCCTATGTGTTTTTTATCTAACCTTTGTTTAACCTTTATTTAACTAGGCTAGTCAGTTAAGAAAAAAGTCTTATTTACAATAACGGCCTACAGGGGAACAGTGGGTTAACTGCCTTGTTCAAGGGGCAAAATGACAGATTTTTACCTTGTCAACTCGGGGATTCAATCTAGCAACCTTTCGGTTACTAGTCCAACGCTCTAACCACTAGGCAGCATAAAGCAGGTCGCAAACCATACGCATTTTAATTGTTGTCCAAAATCTATGCTGTTACTTGGTAAACTGGGGGCGGATAAACTGTAACTACATGTAGGCAGACTAATCATCATACCGAGTCCTTCATTTTAACACCATAAACCTATCAGGTGATAACACCGTTGAAGACTCACTTTGTATCATTTGTTGAAAACGAATATCCAACTGTGCCACTACAGATTATAGTCCTAAAGCCTATGACTACACCATTTTACTTTCTCTCACAATTGACTGGATAAAATAGCCTAGACGGCCTATGGATATTCATGGGATTAGCTTTAATAAAATACCACATATTTTAAATAGAGACAGTTGTGTGTTTGATGATAATTTATGTTATTAAAACCTTTTCTATTAATTGACTCCATTCAATTCAAAACGTCTCTAAAACCGGACACGTGGCGCCAACAACGTCCCTGCCGCTGGACCACATTAGACAGCGATAACCGCCCACCCTGCTCTCTGTAAATTATCAGCTGTTGTCGGAACAGGAGTCCGACGCCACTCCGATCAATTCACTGCAATGATTGTCAAAGTCCAAATATTAGCCATCTAGTGATTTGACTTTCATGTGAGGCGATATGTCTCAGCTTCTCTCATGTCAGTGTTTATTCTTTGGGTCTCTTTTATCTAAATCACAACGTTAGAAAGTTTCCTCTATCGGAGTGACTCGCTTGTAGAAGAATCGCATCGGCTAATCAGTGGAACTATTGTCAATGGGATTTCAGCTTTTGCGGCACAATTTTGTATCAAGACAAAAAATAACTGTTAAAAGAGCTGAAAAGAGCCGAGTTACAAAAATTGCAGCTTCAGTGAATATAGAATACACACCCAAATAGCTGCGAAATATTACACAAAATGTTCAAAATATAGGCTAGGGCCTGCTCGTAGACATAGGCTCTGTTTTAAACTGGAGAGAGCACAGATGACTTATTATTGATCAAACTGACACATTAGAGAAGTTTATAACGGAATGTATTCATTACTGTTTAACAGAGAAGAGGAAACGATGCGGGAATAATCCGATAGAGGCCTACTCGGTTAGCTATTTAAAACCACTAACATTCATAATAGGCCACCACAACACACAACACTGTTATAGTGTCTCTATTGGCTCACTGATACAGGAATCACCCTCAGTATCATTTAAATCATCTAAATCATGAGTTAATCACCTGTCACAGACACAATTGTATTTTACAATCTGTTGTTGCCGTTTAAATATGTAGTAATAGTCTGTGACAATGTGCTCCAGATATCCTATCCGAATGATTCAGGCAATACCTCCATTATAATTCACTTTGTACAGATTAGAGATTTTTTTTTCTACGTTTTACGCACATGGAAAACCACATGAATGGTCTATTTAATCTGGAAAACCACGTGCCTATTGAATCACTTATAAGGAAATGTCTTATTACATGTGCCACACGTCAGGAGATGTTCATACCATCTTTAACCAACACACAGATAACATGTAAAGGCCTATTTAATTAATGAACATAGGCGCTTAAAGGTAAGATAAAGGATAGCCTAATGACTGGATGAACATAGGCGCTTAAAGGTAAGATAAAGGATAGCCTAATGACTGGATATTATTGAATGAAAAAGTGTATTTACCGAGAGGACCAATCGCAGTGTGTGTGTGTGTGTGTGTGTGTGTGTGTGTGTGTGTGTGTGTGTGTGTGTGTGTGTGTGTGTGTGTGTGTGTGTGTGTGTGTGTGTGTGTGTACCTGCAGGAAGTGGCCTGCTCCGTTATCTCCTCCCTCTAATGCTGAGATATGAAGTAGCTTTAACTGGGGTCACACTCACCAGCCAACAAACCTCAGCTACTCATGGAGAGAGAGAGAGGCAGGCGCCTATAGGTTTCCTACACTTCTTCCTTTGACAGCAGAAGATAATATAGTTGGATAGAGATATTATTCATTACGCAAGGTGATCATGCAGTACCAACACAGTGCGCCTTCAGCCATGGGTGTTCCTCTTTACGCGCCGACCCCTATCCAGCCCGTCCACCCGACTCCTTTCTACATAGAAGACATCCTGGGGAGAAATGAGACCCTGGCCCAGTCTTCAGCGGTGGTCTCCACGCCAAATCTACCGTCACCGAATTCATCCTTCACCAGTTTGGTCTCTCCGTACCGGACCCCCATCTATGAACCGACACCGATCCACCCTGCGTTCTCTCACCACGCCGCGCTGACAGCCACGTATGCCTCGGGGGCTTTCGCTAATTCACTGTATCCATTCCACCGCACTATGGGGGACTATACTCATGCTCTGATCAGGCACGATCCGCTTGGTGAGTTCACCTCATATCAATCTAATCTCTTACTTGTTTGGAGGATTTTTCTGCTGAAATTCGTTAAGATACTTTAATGTTGACAACTACTATGCATCTGTAATAACCTGTGTACAATGTGTAGGCGAAAGGAGATTAAACGTTTGTGCTTGTACTTGATTTTGAAACTAGATTCTCATTCCCTGCGTGCTGCAGGTTTCCATCCTAAAGTGGTAGTATGTTTTAGAGGTAAAAATGTATAAGCATTGTATCATGCTTGAACATAGTTGATTTACTTCAGGCATAATTTTCCTATACATCATTTGCCTAAATACATTAAGTAATCTGTTTAATTTGCTAATTGTTAAAGTGTTTGGGCCACTTAAATCAACAACCTTGAGTTTTTTTTGTGTGCAAAATCCGTTATTGTTTCAAACATCTGATGCATCCTGCGACTAAAACATCCTCTAAATCACTTGTTATTTCAGCATGAAAGTGTCGCCCTGGGGTGAACTGCCTCTCTGTTCAGCAAGCCTGACCCTTTCCGTTCATACAGGAAGTCTTGAGCTCTCGATAGGAGTAAATCTGCTTTCAGAAGCTGTTGAATGTTTTCCTGGCGGCCTCGAGCAGCCTCTTCCCCGGGAGTCGTGCATGATGCTGATTATTTTATCGACATCCTCAATACAGACACATTCAGGAAACACTCGACTTCTGATAGCCGGGATCCGTTTGTCTGATATTGTTCATTTCCTTTGTGGTGAATTGTGACTTTATGGTTGCTAAAATAATCAAACTGCAAACATGAAATAGGCCTATGCACTGACTGACGCAATTTAAAATATTTCGGGTGACTTTGAATTTATTTGAATTTCACTATTTTATCCAATTTATTTCATTTATTAAATAATTCAATTCATGCCTTTAAGAAAAATCTGGGTTTGATCATTGTGCCACAAAACCAAAATATTTTTGGGGGTATAATGAATCATATAACCTTTTAAAAAGCGATTATTTATTTCTTGCCTTTTGGAAGATATGTATGTATGTGTGTATATGTATATATATATATTTTTTTTAAGGATTTAATTGTTATGGTGATTATTATTATATTCTTATGGGGTTATGGTTATAGTTAAATGAGATAAGCTGATTAAAACATATTTCGATTTTAAATAGCATCACTTGCAGTATGTTGACGGAAAGGTCGTTAGTAATGAGAGAAACTGGTAAAGCAACAGGAAACACCGGACGGATATTTTGCCATAGTTTTACTCTCTCCACTCAGCTTCAAGTTTCATCTCACGGCCTTCCTTAAAAACGGAGGTGAAACGGATGCCTGCAAAAACGGACAAGAAAGATTACAATAGCAGTAAATATTTGCATAGAAACATTTAGGCCTCTGCTGGAGGAGAAACGAATCAAGTTAACGAAAACAATTTTGATTTATTTTCACTTTCTGGGGGGGCTACTTTAAAGGTGTAACATTAAGTACATAATTCTGCCCCGTTTGTATAAACATGTTTTTAAAATATGAAATCATTATTATTTTTAATTTTTTTTGTCTTCAAAGGTAAACAACTTCTATGGAGCCCGTTCATTCAGCGTCCACTGCACAAGAGAAAAGGGGGACAAGTCCGATTCTCCAACGACCAGACGATAGAGTTGGAGAAGAAGTTTGAGACACAGAAATACCTTTCACCCCCAGAACGAAAACGACTGGCGAAAATGTTGCAACTGAGTGAACGACAGGTCAGCAGTATGTTTTATTAGGCTCCACGTCCAGTCTGAATTCATGTCAGATTACCTTCGGTAAATCAGTTGGCTTTTATCCGTTTCATCCGTATCATCAATTACATTTTTTGGTTCAACTGATTTCCACATAGGCCTATAGTCGTAGGTAAATGATCTGACACAGAATCTAGTAGCCTGACATTTTAAAACATTTCTCGTTGACATTGTTTTCCAGGTGAAGACGTGGTTCCAAAATCGAAGAGCCAAGTGGAGGCGACTGAAGCAGGTATGGATACATTAGGACTGGGTTTATTCATGTACTTTTCGATTAAAGTTGCCATTTATGAATAGAGTAAAGGCTATTTATATCTAATTTCAAGCTAAAAAAAGAAAAAATTATTATAGATTTCGTGCTTGAGTAGCCTGTGCGTAAAATTCATGCACAATGCCAATGACGTACCCAATGTGAAATGTTCGTTGTGGCTGATTGGTCACCGTTGTTGTTATTTCCCCCAGGAGAACCCTACCGGCAGTAAGACAGATCTGGAGGACGAGAGCACCGGGAGAAACTGCGAGGAGGGACCGGAGTCCGGTGTGAGCCTCAGCCCGGGCCGGGACCAGAGATGTAGGGCTACAGAGATGAGCCACACTCACAGTCGGTTGCAGTGTTCCACGTCGCCTCTATCACAAGGACAAATAGAGTCAGACATCTCAGATGATACAGACCAAGAGCTGGACATAGAGGCTGACATGGAGTTCCCACTGAATCCACCGATATGAGATCATCAGATCACTGTTTACAGGTCAACCTGGATGTTGTCCCACTGGGTGACTGACGGCCCGGGAAGAGGACCAACAGTCAGTAAACATTTGTTGTAGCATCTTTCTGGGACATTGATTTGTTGTTGTATATAATTACCTGTATATTTTGTGATGTTGTTTTAATGTCATTATGAGTTTAAAAAAATAAATATTAATTGAGAAAAAAAAATGAGCGTCGGAAACGGTTAGGCCTACGAACGACATGTTTTGATCTAGGACGCCCACAAACCTCTCTGGACGTGAACGTAAACATTTCACGGTATTCGGCTCATGTGACATATACAATTTGATTTGATTTGAAGGTCGCCTCGTACCGGTTAAAAACATGAATGGAACTATGCGGAAGTAGATTAGTGCCGTTTATTTTTTTTTGTTAAATATGGGTACAAATATGAAAATAAAATCCTGATCGTTCTTATACCTCTCAGATAAAGGACAGACACGTTAAAACAAACTTCCTTTTGATACATTGTTTTTGTGACTAAATCAAAAAGCTAAATGATTCTTGGTATGACCATCTTCAAACAATTCCATATGTTAGTTTAGTAGAACCCTTGGCATAGACTCTTAATTAAGCTAGCGATATCTGGGCTGTGTCTCAGTATGCCACATCCGTGTCTGTGGTGGAAGGTGTTTTCTACAGGGTTTTGTAGATGGGATGTAGTTTATGTCAGAATTGACTTTTCGTAGCAGGTGTGTTTGTCAGAATATGGTGTGACATCCCGAAAATCTGTCTTCTCAGGAAAATGTCTACAGAGTCTAAACAGTTCTGTTTTGATCTACCACGCCCACTACACTGTCTGAAGGTACCCCAGTACTGACTGTCTGTAGGTAACCCAGTACTGACTGTCTGAAGGTAACCCAGTACTGACTGTCTGAAGGTAACCCAGTACTGACTGTCTGAAGGTAACCCAGTACTGACTGAAGGTAACCCAGTACTGACTGTCTGAAGGTACCCCAGTACTGACTGTCTGAAGGTAACCCAGTACTGACTGTCTGAAGGTAACCCAGTACTGACTGTCTGTAGGTAACCCAGTACTGACTGTCTGAAGGTAACCCAGTACTGACTGTCTGAAGGTAACCCAGTACTGACTGTCTGAAGGTAACCCAGTACTGACTGTCTGAAGGTACCCCAGTACTGACTGTCTGAAGGTAACCCAGTACTGACTGAAGGTAACCCAGTACTGACTGTCTGAAGGTAACCCAGTACTGACTGTCTGAAGGTACCCCAGTACTGACTGTCTGAAGGTAACCCAGTACTGACTGTCTGTAGGTACCCCAGTACTGACTGTCTGAAGGTACCCCAGTACTGACTGTCTGAAGGTACCCCAGTACTGACTGTCTGAAGGTAACCCAGTACTGACTGTCTGTAGGTACCCCAGTACTGACTGTCTGAAGGTACCCCAGTACTGACTGTCTGAAGGTAACCCAGTACTGACTGTCTGTAGGTAACCCAGTACTGACTGTCTGAAGGTAACCCAGAACTGACTGTCTGAAGGTACCCCAGTACTGACTGTCTGAAGGTACCCCAGTACTGACTGTCTGAAGGTACCCCAGTACTGACTGTCTGTAGGTACCCCAGTACTGACTGTCTGAAGGTACCCCAGTACTGACTGTCTGAAGGTACCCCCGTACTGACTGTCTGAAGGTAACCCAGTACTGACTGTCTGTAGGTAACCCAGTACTGACTGTCTGAAGGTACCCCAGTACTGACTGTCTGAAGGTAACCCAGTACTGACTGTCTGAAGGTACCCCAGTACTGACTGTCTGAAGGTACCCCAGTACTGACTGAAGGTACCCCAGTACTGACTGTCTGAAGGTAACCCAGTACTGACTGTCTGAAGGTACCCCAGTACTGACTGAAGGTACCCCCGTAATGACTGTCTGAAAGTAACCCAGTACTGACTGTCTGAAGGTACCCCAGTACTGACTGTCTGTAGGTAACCCAGTACTGACTGTCTGAAGGTAACCCAGTACTGACTGTCTGAAGGTACCCCCGTAATGACTGTCTGAAAGTAACCCAGTACTGACTGTCTGAAGGTAACCCAGTACTGACTGTCTGAAGGTAACCCAGTACTGACTGTCTGAAGGTACCCCAGTACTGACTGTCTGAAGGTACCCCAGTACTGACTGTCTGAAGGTAACCCAGTACTGACTGTCTGTAGGTACCCCAGTACTGACTGTCTGAAGGTACCCCCGTAATGACTGTCTGAAGGTAACCCAGTACTGACTGTCTGAAGGTAACCCAGTACTGACTGTCTGAAGGTACCCCAGTACTGACTGTCTGAAGGTAACCCAGTACTGACTGTCTGAAGGTAACCCAGTACTGACTGTCTGAAGCTAACCAAGTACTGACTGTCTGAAGGTAACCCAGTACTGACTGTCTGAAGGTAACCCAGTACTGACTGTCTGAAGGTACCCCAGTACTGACTGTCTGAAGGTAACCCAGTACTGACTGTCTGAAGGTAACCCAGTACTGACTGTCTGAAGGTAACCCAGTACTGACTGTCTGTAGGTACCCCAGTACTGACTGTCTGAAGGTACCCCAGTACTGACTGTCTGTAGGTAACCCAGTACTGACTGTCTGAAGGTAACCCAGTACTGACTGAAGGTAACCCAGTACTGACTGTCTGAAGGTAACCCAGTACTGACTGTCTGAAGGTAACCCAGTACTGACTGTCTGAAGGTAACCCAGTACTGACTGTCTGTAGGTACCCCAGTACTGACTGTCTGAAGGTACCCCAGTACTGACTGTCTGAAGGTACCCCAGTACTGACTGTCTGAAGGTAACCCAGTACTGACTGTCTGTAGGTACCCCAGTACTGACTGTCTGAAGGTAACCCAGTACTGACTGTCTGTAGGTAACCCAGTACTGACTGTCTGAAGGTAACCCAGTACTGACTGTCTGAAGGTACCCCAGTACTGACTGTCTGAAGGTACCCCAGTACTGACTGTTTGAAGGTACCCCAGTACTGACTGTCTGTAGGTACCCCAGTACTGACTGTCTGAAGGTACCCCAGTACTGACTGTCTGAAGGTACCCCCTTACTGACTGTCTGAAGGTAACCCAGTACTGACTGTCTGTAGGTAACCCAGTACTGACTGTCTGAAGGTACCCCAGTACTGACTGTCTGAAGGTAACCCAGTACTGACTGTCTGAAGGTACCCCAGTACTGACTGTCTGAAGGTACCCCAGTACTGACTGAAGGTACCCCAGTACTGACTGTCTGAAGGTAACCCAGTACTGACTGTCTGAAGGTACCCCAGTACTGACTGAAGGTACCCCCGTAATGACTGTCTGAAAGTAACCCAGTACTGACTGTCTGAAGGTACCCCAGTACTGACTGTCTGTAGGTAACCCAGTACTGACTGTCTGAAGGTAACCCAGTACTGACTGTCTGAAGGTACCCCCGTAATGACTGTCTGAAAGTAACCCAGTACTGACTGTCTGAAGGTAACCCAGTACTGACTGTCTGTAGGTAACCCAGTACTGACTGTCTGAAGGTACCCCAGTACTGACTGTCTGAAGGTACCCCAGTACTGACTGTCTGAAGGTAACCCAGTACTGACTGTCTGTAGGTACCCCAGTACTGACTGTCTGAAGGTACCCCCGTAATGACTGTCTGAAGGTAACCCAGTACTGACTGTCTGAAGGTAACCCAGTACTGACTGTCTGAAGGTACCCCAGTACTGACTGTCTGAAGGTAACCCAGTACTGACTGTCTGAAGGTAACCCAGTACTGACTGTCTGAAGGTAACCCAGTACTGACTGTCTGAAGGTAACCCAGTACTGACTGTCTGAAGGTACCCCAGTACTGACTGTCTGAAGGTAACCCAGTACTGACTGTCTGAAGGTAACCCAGTACTGACTGTCTGAAGGTAACCCAGTACTGACTGTCTGTAGGTACCCCAGTACTGACTGTCTGAAGGTACCCCAGTACTGACTGTCTGTAGGTAACCCAGTACTGACTGTCTGAAGGTACCCCAGTACCGACTGTCTGAAGGTAACCCAGTACTGACTGAAGGTACCCCAGTACTGACTGTCTGAAGGTAACCCAGTACTGACTGTCTGAAGGTAACCCAGTACTGACTGTCTGAAGGTAACCCAGTACTGACTGTCTGTAGGTAACCCAGTACTGACTGAAGGTACCCCAGTACTGACTGTCTGAAGGTAACCCAGTACTGACTGAAGGTACCCCAGTACCGACTGTCTGAAGGTAACCCAGTACTGACTGAAGGTACCCCAGTACTGACTGTCTGAAGGTAACCCAGTACTGACTGTCTGAAGGTAACCCAGTACTGACTGTCTGAAGGTACCCCAGTACTGACTGTCTGAAGGTACGCCCGTACTGACTGTCTGAAGGTAACCCAGTACTGACTGTCTGTAGGTAACCCAGTACTGACTCTCTGAAGGTACCCCAGTACTGACTGTCTGAAGGTACCCCAGTACTGAATGTCTGAAGGTACTCCAGTACCGACTGTCTGAAGGTACCCCAGTACTGACTGTCTGAAGGTAACCCAGTACTGACTGAAGGTACCCTAGTACTGACTGACTGAAGGTAACCCAGTACTGACTGTCTGAAGGTAACCCAGTACTGACTGTCTGAAGGTACCCCAGTACTGACTGTCTGAAGGTAACCCAGTACTGACTGTCTGAAGGTAACCCAGTACTGACTGTCTGTAGGTAACCCAGTACTGACTGTCTGAAGGGACCCCAGTACTGACTGTCTGAAGGTACCCCAGTACTGACTGTCTGAAGGTAACCCAGTACTGACTGTCTGAAGGTAACCCAGTACTGACTGTCTGAAGGTACTGACTGTCTGAAGGTAACCCAGTACTGACTGTCTGAAGGTAACCCAGTACTGACTGTCTGAAGGTACCCCAGTACTGACTGTCTGAAGGTAACCCAGTACTGACTGTCTGTAGGTACCCCAGTACTGTCTGACGGTACCCCAGTACTGACTGTCTGAAGGTAACCCAGTACTGACTGTCTGTTGGTAACCCAGTACTGACTGTCTGAAGGTAACCCAGTACTGACTGTCTGTAGGTAACCCAGTACTGACTGTCTGAAGGTAACCCAGTACTGACTGTCTGTAGGTAACCCAGTACTGACTGTCTGTAGGTAACCCAGTACTGACTGTCTGTAGGTAACCCAGTACTGACTGTCTGTAGGTAACCCAGTACTGACTGTCTGAAGGTAACCCAGTACTGACTGTCTGAAGGTAACCCAGTACTGACTGTCTGAAGGTACCCCCGTAATGACTGTCTGAAGGTAACCCAGTACTGACTGTCTGAAGGTAACCCAGTACTGACTGTCTGAAGGTACCCCAGTACTGACTGTCTGAAGGTAACCCAGTACTGACTGTCTGAAGGTAACCCAGTACTGACTGTCTGAAGGTAACCCAGTACTGACTGTCTGAAGGTAACCCAGTACTGACTGTCTGAAGGTAACCCAGTACTGACTGTCTGAAGGTACCCCAGTACTGACTGTCTGAAGGTAACCCAGTACTGACTGTCTGAAGGTAACCCAGTACTGACTGTCTGAAGGTAACCCAGTACTGACTGTCTGTAGGTACCCCAGTACTGACTGTCTGAAGGTACCCCAGTGCTGACTGTCTGTAGGTAACCCAGTACTGACTGTCTGAAGGTACCCCAGTACCGACTGTCTGAAGGTAACCCAGTACTGACTGAAGGTACCCCAGTACTGACTGTCTGAAGGTAACCCAGTACTGACTGTCTGAAGGTAACCCAGTACTGACTGTCTGAAGGTAACCCAGTACTGACTGTCTGTAGGTAACCCAGTACTGACTGAAGGTACCCCAGTACTGACTGTCTGAAGGTAACCCAGTACTGACTGAAGGTACCCCAGTACCGACTGTCTGAAGGTAACCCAGTACTGACT
The DNA here is from genome assembly GCF_045679555.1 of Salvelinus alpinus. NCBI lineage: Eukaryota > Metazoa > Chordata > Actinopteri > Salmoniformes > Salmonidae > Salvelinus > Salvelinus alpinus. The sequence goes on from NC_092088.1 coordinate 105,990,549, forward strand.
GAAGGTACCCCAGTACTGACTGTCTGAAGGTAACCCAGTACTGACTGTCTGAAGGTAACCCAGTACTGACTGTCTGAAGGTACCCCAGTACTGACTGTCTGAAGGTACGCCCGTACTGACTGTCTGAAGGTAACCCAGTACTGACTGTCTGTAGGTAACCCAGTACTGACTCTCTGAAGGTACCCCAGTACTGACTGTCTGAAGGTACCCCAGTACTGAATGTCTGAAGGTACTCCAGTACCGACTGTCTGAAGGTACCCCAGTACTGACTGTCTGAAGGTAACCCAGTACTGACTGAAGGTACCCTAGTACTGACTGACTGAAGGTAACCCAGTACTGACTGTCTGAAGGTAACCCAGTACTGACTGTCTGAAGGTACCCCAGTACTGACTGTCTGAAGGTAACCCAGTACTGACTGTCTGAAGGTAACCCAGTACTGACTGTCTGTAGGTAACCCAGTACTGACTGTCTGAAGGGACCCCAGTACTGACTGTCTGAAGGTACCCCAGTACTGACTGTCTGAAGGTAACCCAGTACTGACTGTCTGAAGGTAACCCAGTACTGACTGTCTGAAGGTACTGACTGTCTGAAGGTAACCCAGTACTGACTGTCTGAAGGTAACCCAGTACTGACTGTCTGAAGGTACCCCAGTACTGACTGTCTGAAGGTAACCCAGTACTGACTGTCTGTAGGTACCCCAGTACTGTCTGACGGTACCCCAGTACTGACTGTCTGAAGGTAACCCAGTACTGACTGTCTGTTGGTAACCCAGTACTGACTGTCTGAAGGTAACCCAGTACTGACTGTCTGTAGGTAACCCAGTACTGACTGTCTGAAGGTAACCCAGTACTGACTGTCTGTAGGTAACCCAGTACCTACTGTCTGTAGGTAACCCAGTACTGACTGTCTGTAGGTAACCCAGTACTGACTGTCTGTAGGTAACCCAGTACTGACTGTCTGAAGGTAACCCAGTACTGACTGTCTGAAGGTAACCCAGTACTGACTGTCTGAAGGTAACCCAGTACTGACTGTCTGAAGGTAACCCAGTACTGACTGTCTGTAGGTAACCCAGTACTGACTGTCTGTAGCTAACCCAGTACTGACTGTCTGTAGGTAACCCATTACTGACTGTCTGAAGGTACCCCAGTACTGACTGTCTGAAGGTAACCCAGTACTGACTGAAGGTAACCCAGTACTGACTGTCTGAAGGTAACCCAGTACTGACTGTCTGAAGGTAACCCAGTACTGACTGTCTGAAGGTAACCCAGTACTGACTGTCTGAAGGTACCCCAGTACTGACTGTCTGAAGGTACCCCAGTACTGACTGTCTGAAGGTACCCCAGTACTGACTGTCTGAAGGTAACCCAGTACTGACTGTCTGAAGGTAACCCAGTACTGACTGAAGGTAACCCAGTACTGACTGAAGGTAACCCAGTACTGACTGTCTGAAGGTGACCCAGTACTGACTGTCTGAAGGTACCCCAGTACTGACTGTCTGAAGGTGACCCAGTACTGACTGTCTGAAGGTAACCCAGTACTGACTGTCTGAAGGTACCCCAGTACTGACTGTCTGAAGGTACCCCAGTACTGTCTGTCTGAAGGTAACCCAGTACTGACTGTCTGAAGGTACCCCAGTACTGACTGTCTGAAGCTAACCCAGTACTGACTGTCTGAAGGTACCTCAGTACTGACTGTCTGAAGGTAACCCAGTACTGACTGTCTGAAGGTAACCCAGTACTGACTGTCTGAAGGTAACCCAGTACTGACTGTCTGAAGGTAACCCAGTACTGACTGTCTGAAGGTACCCCAGTACTGACTGTCTGAAGGTAACCCAGTACTGACTGTCTGAAGGTAACCCAGTACTGACTGTCTGAAGGTACCCCAGTACTGACTGTCTGAAGGTAACCCAGTACTGACTGTCTGAAGGTAACCCAGTACTGACTGTCTGAAGATACCCCAGTACTGACTGTCTGAAGGTAACCCAGTACTGACTGTCTGAAGGTAACCCAGTACTGACTGTCTGAAGGTAACCCAGTACTGACTGTCTGAAGGTACCCCAGTACTGACTGTCTGAAGGTACCCCAGTACTGACTGTCTGAAGGTAACACAGTACTGACTGTCTGAAGGTAACCCAGTACTGACTGTCTGAAGGTAACCCAGTACTGACTGTCTGAAGGTAACCCAGTACTGACTGTCTGAAGGTACCCCAGTACTGACTGTCTGTAGGTAACCCAGTACTGACTGTCTGAAGGTACCCCAGTACTGACTGTCTGAAGGTAACCCAGTACTGACTGTCTGAAGGTACCCCAGTACTGACTGTCTGTAGGTAACCCAGTACTGTCTGAAGGTAACCCAGTACTGACTGTCTGAAGGTAACCCAGTACTGACTGTCTGAAGGTAACCCAGTACTGACTGTCTGAAGGTACCCCAGTACTGACTGTCTGAAGGTAACCCAGTACTGACTGTCTGAAGGTAACCCAGTACTGACTGTCTGAAGGTACCCCAGTACTGACTGTCTGAAGGTAACCCAGTACTGACTGTCTGAAGGTAACCCAGTACTGACTGTCTGAAGGTACCCCAGTACTGACTGTCTGAAGGTAACCCAGTACTGACTGTCTGAAGGTAACCCAGTACTGACTGTCTGAAGGTAACCCAGTACTGACTGTCTGAAGGTTACCCCAGTACTGACTGTCTGAAGGTACCCCAGTACTGACTGTCTGAAGGTAACACAGTACTGACTGTCTGAAGGTAACCCAGTACTGACTGTCTGAAGGTACCCCAGTACTGACTGTCTGAAGGTAACCCAGTACTGACTGTCTGAAGGTACCCCAGTACTGACTGTCTGAAGGTACCCCAGTACTGACTGTCTGTAGGTAACCCAGTACTGACTGTCTGAAGGTAACCCAGTACTGACTGTCTGTAGGTAACCCAGTACTGACTGTCTGAAGGTAACCCAGTACTGACTGTCTGAAGGTAACCCAGTTCAATACCACTTCCTGGATCCCCTTAGTTACCAATATACATAATGTTAGAAACAAGGCTTCCAAAACGGTTCTTCGGCTGTCCCTGTACCAGAACCCTTCTAGGTTCCAGGTAGAACCCTGTTGGGTTCCATGTAGAACCCTCTGTAGAAAGGAACCCACCTGCAACCAAAGACGGTTATTCAAAGGGTTCTCCTATGGGGACAGCTGAATAACCCTTAAAGGGTTCTCCTATAGGGACAGCTGAATAACCCTTAAAGGGTTCTCCTATGGGGACAGCTGAATAACCCTTAAAGGGTTCTCCTATGGGGACAGCTGAATAACCCTTAAAGGGTTCTCCTATAGGGACAGCTGAATAACCCTTAATTAAAGGGTTCTCCTATGGGGACAGCTGAATAACCCTTAAAGGGTTCTCCTATGGGGACAGCTGAATAACCCTTAATTAAAGGGTTCTCCTATGGGGACAGCTGAATAACCATTAATTAAAGGGTCTCCTATGGGGACAGCTGAATAACCCTTAATTAAAGGGTTCTCCTATGGGGACAGCTGAATAACCCTTAATTAAAGGGTTCTCCTATGGGGACAGCTGAATAACCCTTAATTAAAGGGTCTCCTATGGGGACAGCTGAAGACCCCTTAAAGGGTTCTCCTATGGGGACAGCTGAATAACCCTTAATTAAAGGGTCTCCTATGGGGACAGCCCTTAATTAAAGGGTTCTCCTATGGGGACAGCCCTTAATTAAAGGGTCTCCTATGGGAACAGCTGAAGACCCCTTAAAGGGTTCTCCTATGGGGACAGCTGAATACCCCTTAATTAAAGGGTTCTCCTATGGGGACAGCTGAATAACCCTTAATTAAAGGGTTCTCCTATGGGGACAGCTGAATAACCCTTAATTAAAGGGTTCTCCTATGGGAACAGCTGAAGACCCCTTAATTAAAGGGTTCTCCTATGGGGACAGCTGAATAACCCTTAATTAAAGGGTTCTCCTATGGGAACAGCTGAATAACCCTTAATTAAAGGGTTCTCCTATGAGGACAGCTGAATAACCCTTAATTAAAGGGTTCTCCTATGGGGACAGCTGAATACCCCTTAATTAAAGGGTTCTCCTATGGGGACAGCTGAATAACCCTTAATTAAAGGGTTCTCCTATGGGGACAGCTGAATAACCCTTAATTAAAGGGTTCTCCTATGGGGACAGCTGAATAACCCTTAATTAAAGGGTCTCCTATGGGGACAGCTGAATACCCCTTAATTAAAGGGTTCTCCTATGGGGACAGCTGAATAACCCTTAATTAAAGGGTTCTCCTATGGGGACAGCTGAATAACCCTTAATTAAAGGGTTCTCCTATGGGGACAGCTGAATAACCCTTAATTAAAGGGTCTCCTATGGGGACAGCTGAATAACCCTTAATTAAAGGGTTCTCCTATGGGGACAGCTGAATACCCCTTAATTAAAGGGTTCTCCTATGGGGACAGCTGAATACCCCTTAATTAAAGGGTTCTCCTATGGGGACAGCTGAATACCCCTTAATTAAAGGGTTCTCCTATGGGGACAGCTGAAGACCCCTTAATTAAAGGGTTCTCCTATGGGGACAGCTGAAGACCCCTTAATTAAAGGGTTCTCCTATGGGGACAGCTGAATAACCCTTAATTAAAGGGTCTCCTATGGGGACAGCTGAATAACCCTTAATTAAAGGGTTCTCCTATGGGGACAGCTGAATAACCCTTAATTAAAGGGTTCTCCTATGGGAACAGCTGAATAACCCTTAATTAAAGGGTTCTCCTATGGGGACAGCTGAATAACCCTTAATTAAAGGGTCTCCTATGGGGACAGCTGAATAACCCTTAATTAAAGGGTTCTCCTATGGGGACAGCTGAATACCCCTTAATTAAAGGGTTCTCCTATGGGGACAGCTGAATACCCCTTAATTAAAGGGTTCTCCTATGGGGACAGCTGAATAACCCTTAATTAAAGGGTTCTCCTATGGGGACAGCTGAATAACCCTTAATTAAAGGGTCTCCTATGGGGACAGCTGAATAACCCTTAATTAAAGGGTCTCCTATGGGGACAGCTGAAGACCCCTTAAAGGGTTCTCCTATGGGGACAGCTGAATACCCCTTAATTAAAGGGTTCTCCGATGGGGACATTTGAATAACCCTTAATTAAAGGGTTCTCCTATGGGGACAGCTGAATACCCCTTAATTAAAGGGTTCTCCGATGGGGACATTTGAATAACCCTTAATTAAAGGGTTCTCCTATGGGGACAGCTGAATACCCCTTAATTAAAGGGTTCTCCTATGGGGACAGCTGAAGACCCCTTAATTAAAGGGTTCTCCTATGGGGACAGCTGAAGACCCCTTAAAGGGGTCTCCTATGGGGACAGCTGAATACCCCTTAATTAAAGGGTTCTCCTATGGGGACAGCTGAATAACCCTTAATTAAAGGGTTCTCCTATGGGGACAGCTGAATAACCCTTAATTAAAGGGTTCTCCTATGGGGACAGCTGAATAACCCTTAATTAAAGGGTTGTCCAACACAGCTCTGTTGAATCACCAGGATGTAGGTCTGATACGTTGTCCATCACAGCTCTGTTGAATCACCAGGATGTAGGTCTGATACGTTGTCCATCACAGCTCTGTTGAATCACCAGGATGTAGGTCTGATACGTTGTCCATCACAGCTCTGTTGAATCACCAGGATGTAGGTCTGGTACGTTGTCCATCACAGCTCTGTTGAATCACCAGGATGTAGGTCTGGTACGTTGTC
>NC_092088.1:106002071-106012071 GCF_045679555.1 Salvelinus alpinus
CCATTACCAATACTCTGCAGCGGTGGAATTAAACCATTACCAATACTCTGCAGCGGTGGAATTAAACCATTACCAATACTCTGCAGCTGTGGTATTAAACCATTACCAATACTCTGCAGCTGTGGTATTAAACCATTACCAATACTCTGCAGCTGTGGTATTAAACCATTACCAATACTCTGCAGCTGTGGTATTAAACCATTACCAATAATACTGCACATTGCGGGCTAATAGATCACTAACAGATGTATCAGTCAGGCTGATTATTTGAGGAGCGTCTCTCCTCCCGATAATCACCCTAAATGATCGTTTTAAAAGGTCTAGTTTTAGCGTCTGTCACCCACCAGCCAGACGAGACCGGGTTTTGTTATCTTTTACAAATTAAACGTCCTCACGGTCAATTTCCCATTTAGTCCCTTTAAGTGTCCCCCTGATGAGGCAGATCGAGGCCTCCGGGCCGCCCGCTGCTCGGCCGCGTGTTAGCTTTACCTTCAGATTTATAGCTGCGCTCTGAGCCGGGTAACGGCGGCGACTAAAACACACTAGCACTCAGTTTGGTTCATCTGTGTCCCGTCAAACGAGTCTCTCACACGGCCTGGTAGAGACAGTAGCAATGCAAACACTGTCCTCATTAATTTATCAACTGGGCTCACAGGGGAGATAATGGTGTCCGTTTATCCAAGGTCAACAGACAGACGCTGGCGCAGTAGCCGGTGGTTGTGTCCCAAATGGCACCCTATTCCCTATGTAGTGCACTACTTTAGACCAGAGCCCTATTCCCTATATAGTGCACTACTTTAGACCTGAGCCCTATGGGGATAGTGCACTACTTTAGACCAGAGCCCTATTCCCTATATAGTGCACTATTGTTGACCAGGGCCCGTAGGGAAAAGGGTGGCATTTGGGACACAGCCAGTCAGACACATTCCACTGTCGTTTCAATTGTAATAACACATTAACTGAGGTCTACCTTCCTCTCTACCTGATTGACTATTACAGGATGGTACTGACACTTCTCTGTACTCTCCTGGAGTGTTCCGTGGGACTGGCCCTGGTCGAAAGTAGTGCACTACATAGGAGATAGGGGGATTATATGGGCCAGCGATAAGGCCGGGGTCCTGGCTGTCTGTTTCAGAGTTGATCCAAGGCCCCAGAACGTAAAGTCACAGAGAAGAGGACGAGTCAATAGAGGCTTTGACATTCTACTGGTGGACTTTCTACAGATTAGCCCTGTACTAGCCCTGTACTAGCCCTGTGTTAGCCCTGTATTAGCCCTGTATTAGCCCTGTACTAGCCCTGTATTAGCCCTGTACTAGCCCTGTACTAGCCCTGTATTAGCCCTGTATTAGCCCTGTATTAGCCCTGTACTAGCCCTGTATTAGCCCTGTACTAGCTCTGTATTAGCCCTGTACTAGCCCTGCACTAGCCCTGGATTAGCCCTGTATTAGCCCTGTATTAGCCCTGTATTAGCCCTGTATTAGCCCTGTACTAGCCCTGTATTAGCCCTGTATTAGCTCCGTATTAGCCCTGTATTAGCCCTGTACTAGCCCTGTATTAGCCCTGTACTAGCTCTGTATTAGCCCTGTACTAGCCCTGTATTAGCCCTGTATTAGCCCTGTACTAACCCTGTATTAGCCCTGTACTAGCACTGTATTATCCCTGTATTAGTCCTGTATTAGCCCTGTATTAGCCCTGTATTAGCCCTGTACTAGCCCTGTATTAGTCCTGTACTAGCCCTGTATTAGCCCTGTACTAGCCCTGTATTAGCCCTGTATTAGCCCTGTACTAGCCCTGTATTAGCCCTGTATTAGCCATGTATTAGCCCTGTACTAGCCCTGTATTAGCCCTGTATTAGGCCTGTATTAGCCCTGTATTAGCCCTGTACTAGCCCTGTATTAGCCCTGTATTAGCCCTGCATTAGCTCTGTATTAGCCCTGTACTAGCCCTGTATTAGCCCTGTACTAGCTCTGTATTAGCCCTGTACTAGCCCTGTATTAGCCCTGTATTAGCCCTGTACTAACCCTGTATTAGCCCTGTATTAGCCCTGTATTAGTCCTGTATTAGCCCTGTATTAGCCCTGTATTAGCCCTGTACTAGCCCTGTATTAGCCCTGTATTAGCCCTGTATTAGCCCTGTATTAGCCCTGTATTAGCCCTGTATTAATCCTGTATTAGCCCTGTATTAGCCCTGTATTAGCCCTGTATTAGCCCTGTACTAGCCCTGTATTAGCCCTGTATTAGCCCTGTACTAGCCCTGTATTAGCCCTGTACTAGCCCTGTATTAGCCCTGTACTAGCCCTGTATTAGCCCTGTACTAGCCCTGTATTAGCCCTGTATTAGCCCTGTATTAGTCCTGTATTAGCCCTGTATTAGCCCTGTATTAGCCCTGTATTAGCCCTGTACTAGCCCTGTATTAGCCCTGTATTAGCCCTGTATTAGCCCTGTACTAGCCCTGTATTAGCCCTGTATTAGCCCTGTATTAGCCCTGTATTAGCCCTGTACTAGCCCTGTATTAGCCCTGTACTAGCCCTGTATTAGCCCTGTATTAGCCCTGTACTAGCCCTGTATTAGCCCTGTACTAGCCCTGTATTAGCCCTGTATTAGCCCTGTATTAGCCCTGTATTAGCCCTGTATTAGTCCTGTATTAGCCCTGTATTAGCCCTGTACTAGCCCTGTATTAGCCCTGTATTAGCCCTGTATTAGTCCTGTATTAGCCCTGTATTAGCCCTGTATTAGCCCTGTATTAGCCCTGTACTAGCCCTGTACTAGCCCTGTATTAGCCCTGTATTAGCCCTGTATTAGCCCTGTATTAGCCCTGTACTAGCCCTGTATTAGCCCTGTATTAGCCCTGTATTAGCCCTGTATTAGCCCTGTACTAGCCCTGGATTAGCCCTGTACTGTTCCAGATGTCTCATTCATGTGTTACAGATCACCCTGTTGTAATAGGTCCCAGGACCAGCCATGTGGAAAACAGCCATGTGGAAAACATGACTAGAGGTCTCTTTGGATGAAATCGTCTGATAAATGGCAGATATCTGATTATTATTATCTTGGGAGTTTGGACATTTACCGTGTGCTATGTTTTCACACATGACAAGTTTAACATTATGATGGCCTGAACCCCAGTGGCTGATGGGAGCAGGAAGTCAAACAAAGCAAAGAACTTTCTGTCATAGTTGTCGAGCCATGTACGCCAACACTAGACAAACATAAGTCTTCTACTCCAAATCATAAATCTTTCATTTAAATGTCTTATCTCTATTTCTCTGGACAAAGAAGGGTTTTATAACACACTGTTCATCAAACAGATCAAAGAGCGGTGTAATTCCCTACAGCTAGATCAAAAGAGGTGATTATCCCTACTAACCAGTCAGTATACAGTAGTCCTCTATTAGAGGTGATTATCTCTACTAACCAGTCAGTATACGTCCTCTATTAGAGGTGATTATCTCTACTAACCAGTCAGTATACAGTAGTCCTCTATTAGAGGTGATTATCTCTTCTAACCAGTCAGTATACAGTAGTCCTCTTTTAGAGGTGATTATCTCTACTAACCAGTCAGTATACAGTAGTCCTCTTTTAGAGGTGATTATCTCTACTAACCAGTCAGTATACAGTAGTCCTCTATTAGAGGTGATTATCTCTACTAACCAGTCAGTATACAGTAGTCCTCTATTAGAGGTGATTATCTCTACTAACCAGTCAGTATACAGTAGTCCTCTATTAGAGGTGATTATCTCTACTAACCAGTCAGTATACAGTAGTCCTCTATTAGAGGTGATTATCTCTACTAGCCAGTCAGTATACAGTAGTCCTCTATTAGAGGTGATTATCTCTACTAGCCAGTCAGTATACAGTAGTCCTCTATTAGAGGTGATTATCTCTACTAGCCAGTCAGTATACAGTAGTCCTCTATTAGAGGTGATTATCTCTACTAGCCAGTCAGTATACAGTAGTTCTCTATTAGGGGTGATTATCTCTACTAACCAGTCAGTATACAGTAGTCCTCTATTAAAGGTGATTATTGTGGCAGTTATAGTCTATGTCCCAAATGGCACCCTATTCCCAATGTAGTGCATAGTCCAGGGTTCTGGACAAAAGTAGTGTACTACCTAGGGAATAGGGTGCAGTTTAGGGTTGAGTTTTAAACTGGAAGGACAGTGTTATCAGCCCTCTGAGACAACATGTGGTTATCTGTCGCTGGTTGAAACCCCATCGATCGCTCGTAGGTTTTATGACAGCAGTGTGTTGCTGTTATGGGAGTACTACTGATTTCACTGCTTTAGTAAACACAAGCCCTTGTAAAAGTAGTCTTGTAAAACCAACTCAGGCAAATGAAAGTTTCCAAGTCGAGGCTCATCATTTGTCTGTTGAAGCAGAACGACTGTCGGTCTTCTGAGGAGAAGAGAATGAATCAATACAGGAAATTGTTCACATTTAGACCCTCGTCTGGATAGGGGATTACTTCACGGTCACATCATTAGGAGTTTATTTTATTTAACTCGGCAAGTCAGTTAAGAACAAATTCTTATTTACAATGACGGCCTACCGGGGAACAGTGGGTTAACTGCCTTGTTCAGGGGCAGAATGAAAGATTTTTACCTTGTCGGCTCGGGGATTTGATCCAGCAACCTTTCGGTTACTAGTCCAACAGTCTAACCACTAGGTTACCTGCCGCCCCAGGAGTAACAATAGTCTTTTTAGAAAGCAACAAACCACCCTTGCTGTCTCTGCCTGGCTGGTTCCCCTCTCTCCACTGGGATTCTCTGCCTCTAACCCTATTACAGGGGCTGAGTCACTGGCTTACTGGTGCTCTTCCTTGCCGTCCCTAGGAGGGGTGCGTCACTTGAGTGGGTTGAGTCACTGACGTGATCTTCCTGTCCGGGTTTGCGCCACCCTTGGGATGTGCCGTGGCGGAGATCTTTGTGAGATCTTTGTGGGGTGGTTGAAGATATCCCTCTAGTGGTGTGGGGGCTGTGCTTTGGCAAAGTGGGTGGGGTTATATCCTTCCTGTTTGGCCCTGTCTGGGGGTATCGTCGGACGGGGCCACAGTGTCTCCCGACCCCTCCTGTCTCAGCCTTCAGTATTTATTTATGCTGCAATAGTTTGTGTCGGGGGGCTAGGGTCAGTCTGTTATATCTGGAGTATTTCTCCTGTCTTATCCGGTGTCCTGTGTGAATTTAAGTATGCTCTCTCTAATTCTATCTCTCTTTTTCTTTATTTTTCTCTCTTTCTTTCTCTCTTTCTTTCTCTCTCTCTTTCTTTCTTTCTTTCTCTCTCTCGGAGGACCTGAGCCCTAGGACCATGCCTCAGGACTACCTGGCCTGATTGACTCCCCTAACCACCTGGTCGTGCTGCTGCTCCCGTTTCAACTGTTCTGCCTGCGGCTACGGAACCCTGACCTGTTCACCGGACGTGCTACCTGTCCCAGACCTGCTGTTTTCAACGAGACAGCAGGAGCGGTAGAGATACTCTGAATGATCGGCTATGAAAAGCCAAATGACATTTACTCTTGAGGTGCTGACTTGTTGCACCCTCGACAACCACTGTGATTATTATTATTTGACCATGCTGGTCATCTATGAACATTTGAACATCTTGGCCATGTTCTGTTATAATCTCCACCCGGCACAGCCAGAAGAGGACTGGCCACCCCTTCAAAGCCTGGTTCCTCTCTAGGTTTCTTCCTAGGTTTTGGCCTTTCTAGGGAGTTTTTCCTAGCCACCGTGCTTCTACACCTGCATTGCTTGCTGTTGGGGTTTTATGCTGGGTTTCTGTACAGCACTTTGAGATATCAGCTGATGTAAGAAGGGCTTTATAAATACATTAGATTCATTGATTGATTACCAGATTTAAGGTTTATTGGTTGTTATACAGCAACCACGATGGAGGAAGAGAGACAGAGAAAGAGCGAGAGAGAGAGGGAGGTAGAGAGGGACAGAGCGTGAATTTGAGAGAGAACGTTAGAGAGAGTGCGATAGAGAAAGAGAGAGAGAGACAGAAAGAGAGAGAGAGACAGAAAGAGAGAGAGAAAGAGAGAGAGAGAGAGAGAGAGAGAGAGAGAGAGAGAGAGAGAGAGAGAGAGAGAGAGAGAATGAGTGAAGAAAAGATCTGAAGTAGAGACCCAGTTACCTGTAAAGTAAAGCAGTGACCCTCAGGTTAGGTCAATAGAGACAGCACTTGTCAGGCCAGGACGCAGAGCCTCAGGCAGTGATAATGGGCTTGGTGCTCCCCTGGTCCCCTTGACTTAGACTGACTGGCTCTCCTCATGGCTGACTGGGATTGGTGCTTAACCCTTCAGCTGACTCAAGCTGATCTCCTCCACTGGCTCCAGAAGAGCCTTCAGAAACCACATCATGACATACCACCTCAACCCTCGACTAGAATAGTGGTGAATGTTTTCACCGTATGAGAGTAACAAGGACAGAGTGCTACGTTTACCTCTGTCTATCTTCTCCACCTGGGAGTCACTGTCCCTCCCGGTACCACCATTACCTCTGTCTATCTTCTCCACCTGGGAGTCACTGTCCCACCCGGTACCACCATTACCTCTGTCTATCTTCTCCACCTGGGAGTCACTGTCCCTCCCGGTACCACCATTACCTCTGTCTATCTTCTCCACCTGGGAGTCACTGTCCCTCCCGGTACCACCATTACCTCTGTCTATCTTCTCCACCTGGGAGTCACTGTCCCTCCCGGTACCACCATTACCTCTGTCTATCTTCTCCACCTGGGAGTCACTGTCCCTCCCGGTACCACCATTACCTCTGTCTATCTTCTCCACCTGGGAGTCACTGTCCCACCCGGTACCACCATGTTTTAACAGTAAACATCAAAAAAAGCAACTGTTAATGAACTGTTATACTTCCTTTAAACTACACAGGTTAACCACACTGTAGAAGGACACTTACCTCCAAGCCCTCAGTCAGTGGTATCTATAATACTCCAACCCTCAGTCAGTGTTATCTATAATACTCCAACCCTCAGTCAGTGTTATCTATAATACTCCAACCCTCAGTCAGTGTTAACTATAATACTCCAACCCTCCAACCCTCAGTCAGTGGTATCTATAATACTCCAACCCTCAGTCAGTGTTATCTATAATACTCCAACCCTCAGTCAGTGTTAACTATAATACTCCAACCCTCAGTCAGTGGTATCTATAATACTCCAACCCTCAGTCAGTGGTATCTATAATACTCCAACCCTCCAAGCCTTCAGTCAGTGGTATCTATAATACTCCAACCCTCAGTCAGTGTTATCTATAATACTCCAACCCTCCAAGCCTTCAGTCAGTGTTATCTATAATTCTCCAACCCTCCAAGCCTTCAGTCAGTGTTATCTATAATACTCCAACCCTCCAACCCTCAGTCAGTGTTATCTATAATACTCCAACCCTCCAAGCCCTCAGTCAGTGTTATCTATAATACTCCAACCCTCCAACCCTCAGTCAGTGTTAACTATAATACTCCAACCCTCCAAGCCTTCAGTCAGTGTTAACTATAATACTCCAACCCTCCAAGCCCTCAGTCAGTGTTAACTATAATACTCCAACCCTCAGTCAGTGTTATCTATAATACTCCAACCCTCCAAGCCTCAGTCAGTGTTATCTATAATTCTCCAACCCTCAGTCAGTGTTAACTATAATACTCCAACCCTCCAAGCCTTCAGTCAGTGTTATCTATAATACTCCAACCCTCAGTCAGTGTTATCTATAATACTCCAACCCTCCAAGCCTCAGTCAGTGTTATCTATAATACTCCAACCCTCAGTCAGTGTTATCTATAATACTCCAACCCTCCAAGCCCTCAGTCAGTGTTATCTATAATACTCCAACCCTCCAAGCCTCAGTCAGTGTTATCTATAATACTCCAACCCTCCAAGCCTCAGTCAGTGTTATCTATAATACTCCAACCCTCCAAGCCTCAGTCAGTGTTAACTATAATACTCCAACCCTCAGTCAGTGTTATCTATAATTCTCCAACCCTCAGTCAGTGTTAACTATAATACTCCAACCCTCCAAGCCTTCAGTCAGTGTTATCTATAATACTCCAACCCTCAGTCAGTGTTATCTATAATACTCCAACCCTCCAAGCCTCAGTCAGTGTTATCTATAATACTCCAACCCTCCAAGCCTCAGTCAGTGTTATCTATAATACTCCAACCCTCAGTCAGTGTTAACTATAATACTCCAACCCTCCAAGCCTCAGTCAGTGTTATCTATAATACTCCAACCCTCCAAGCCTCAGTCAGTGTTATCTATAATACTCCAACCCTCCAAGCCTCAGTCAGTGTTATCTATAATACTCCAACCCTCCAAGCCCTCAGTCAGTGTTATCTATAATACTCCAACCCTCAGTCAGTGTTAACTATAATACTCCAACCCTCCAAGCCTCAGTCAGTGTTATCTATAATACTCCAACCCTCAGTCAGTGTTATCTATAATACTCCAACCCTCCAAGCCTTCAGTCAGTGCTATCTATAGTACTCCAACCCTCAGTCAGTGTTATCTATAATACTCCAACCCTCAGTCAGTGTTAACTATAATACTCCAACCCTCAGTCAGTGTTAACTATAATACTCCAACCCTCAGTCAGTGTTAACTATAATACTCCAACCCTCAGTCAGTGTTAACTATAATACTCCAACCCTCCAAGCCTTCAGTCAGTGTTATCTATAATACTCCAACCCTCCAAGCCCTCAGTCAGTGTTATCTATAATACTCCAACCCTCAGTCAGTGTTATCTATAATACTCCAACCCTCCAAGCCTCAGTCAGTGTTATCTATAATACTCCAACCCTCAGTCAGTGTTATCTATAATACTCCAACCCTCAGTCAGTGTTAACTATAATACTCCAACCCTCCAAGCCTTCAGTCAGTGTTAACTATAATACTCCAACCCTCCAAGCCCTCAGTCAGTGTTAACTATAATACTCCAACCCTCCAACCCTCAGTCAGTGTTATCTATAATACTCCAACCCTCAGTCAGTGTTATCTATAATACTCCAACCCTCCAACCCTCAGTCAGTGTTAACTATAATACTCCAACCCTCCAAGCCTTCAGTCAGTGTTAACTATAATACTCAAACCCTCCAAGCCTCAGTCAGTGTTAACTATAATACTCCAACCCTCCAACCCTCAGTCAGTGTTATCTATAATACTCCAACCCTCCAAGCCCTCAGTCAGTGTTATCTATAATTCTCCAACCCTCCAAGCCTTCAGTCAGTGTTATCTATAATACTCCAACCCTCAGTCAGTGTTAACTATAATACTCCAACCCTCCAAGCCCTCAGTCAGTGTTAACTATAATACTCCAACCCTACAAGCCTTCAGTCAGTGTTATCTATAGTACTCCAACCCTCAGTCAGTGTTATCTATAATACTCCAACCCTCAGTCAGTGTTAACTATAATACTCCAACCCTCCAAGCCTTCAGTCAGTGTTATCTATAGTACTCCAACCCTCCAAGCCCTCAGTCAGTGTTATCTATAATACTCCAACCCTCCAAGCCTTCAGTCAGTGTTAACTATAATACTCCAACCCTCCAAGCCTTCAGTCAGTGTTATCTATAGTACTCCAACCCTCAGTCAGTGTTATCTATAATACTCCAACCCTTCAAGCCTTCAGTCAGTGTTAACTATAATACTCCAACCCTCCAACCCTCAGTCAGTGTTATCTATAATACTCCAACCCTCCAAGCCCTCAGTCAGTGTTAACTATAATACTCCAACCCTCCAAGCCTTCAGTCAGTGTTAACTATAATACTCCAACCCTCAGTCAGTGTTAACTATAATACTCCAACCCTCCAAGCCTTCAGTCAGTGTTATCTATAATACTCCAACCCTCCAAGCCCTCAGTCAGTGTTAACTATAACACTCCAACCCTCAGTCAGTGTTAACTATAATACTCCAACCCTCCAACCCTCAGTCAGTGTTATCTATAATACTCCAACCCTCCAACCTTCAGTCAGTGTTATCTATAATACTCCAACCCTCAGTCAG
>NC_092088.1:106017071-106044571 GCF_045679555.1 Salvelinus alpinus
GTCATAGGGGGCAAGCGGTACCGGAGCGCCAAGTCTGGAACCAACAGGACCCTGAACAGCTTCTACCCACAAGACATAAGACTGATGAATAGTTAGTTTATTAGTAACCAAACAGCTACCTGGACTATCAGCATTGACCCTTTATGCACCAACTCTTATGACTCAAATCAAATACATGGTTAGCAGATGTCATTGCAGGTGTAGTGAAATGCTTGTGCTTCTAGATCCAACAGTGCAGCAGTATCTAACAGGTAATATCTAACAAACTCCACAACAAAACCTAATACACACAACCTAGTAAAGGAACGGGATATATAATATAGAAGTATAAAATATATGGATGAGCAGCGACAGAGCGGCTAAGATGCAATAGATAGTAAAGAATAGATAGTGAAGGATACAGTATACAGCTAGGCAGTCGCCTCTCTGTGTTAGTGATGGCTGTTTAACAAATCAAATGTATTTATAAAGCCCTTCTTACATCAGCTGATATCTCAAAGTGCTGTACAGAAACCCAGCCTAAAACCCCAAACAGCAAGCAATGTAGAAGTACGGTGGCTAGGAAAAACTACCTAGAAAGGACAGAACCTAGGAAGAAACCTAGAGAGGAACCAGGCTTTGAAGGGGTGGCCAGTCCTCTTCTGGCTGTGCCGGGTGGAGATTATAACAGAACATGGCCAAGATGTTCAAATGTTTATAGATGACCAGCAGGGTCAAATAATAATAATCACAGTGGTTGTCGAGGGTGCAACAGGTCAGCACCTCAGGAGTAAATGTCAGTTGGCTTTTCATAGCCGATCATTAAGAATATCTCTACCGCTCTTGCTGTCTCTAGAGAGTTGAAAACAGCAGGTCTGGGACAGGTAGCACGTCCGGTGAACAGGTCAGGGTTCCATAGCCGCAGGCAGAACAGTTGAAACTGGAGCAGCAGCACGGCCAGTTGGACTGGGGACAGCAAGGAGTCATCATGTCAGGTAGTCTTGAGGCATTGTCCTAGGGCTCAGGTCCTCCGAGAGAGAGAAAGAAAGAGAGAAAGAAAGAGAGGAATTAGAGAGAGCATACTTAAATTCACACAGGACACCGGATAAGACAGGAGAAATACTCCAAATATAACAGACTGACCCTAGCCCCCGACACATAAACTACTGCAGCATAAATACTGGAGGCTGAGACGGGAGGGGTCGGGAGACACTGTCCGATGGCCTTGAGATAGAAGCTGTTTTTCAGTCTCTCGTTCCCTGCTATGATGCACCTGTACTGACCTCGCCTTCTGGATGATAGCGGGGTGAACAGGCAGTAGCTCGGGTGGTTGTTGTCCTTGATGATCTTTTTGCCCATCCTGTGACATCGGGTGGTGTAGGTGTCCTGGAGGGCAGGTAGTTTGCCCCCGGTGATGCGTTGGGCAGACCTTCCCTCTGGAGAGCCCTGAGGTTGTGGGCGGTGCAGTTGACCTACCAGGCGGTGATGCAGCCTGACAGGAGATAAGGTTTACAGACAGTGTCTAGGAGAGAAGGTCAACAGACAGGAGGGAAGGTCAACAGACAGGAGGGAAGGTCAACAGACAGTGTCTAGGAGGGAAGGTCAACAGACAGTGTCTAGGAGGGAAGGTCAACAGACAGGAGGGAAGGTCAACAGACAGGAGGGAAGGTCAACAGACAGTGTCTAGGAGAGAATGTCAACAGACAGTATCTAGGAGGGAAGGTCAACAGACAGTATCTAGGAGGGAAGGTCAACAGACAGGAGGGAAGATCAACAGACAGTGTCTAGGAGAGAATGTCAACAGACAGTATCTAGGAGGGAAGGTCGACAGACAGTGTCTAGGAGGGAAGGTCGACAGACAGTGTCTAGGAGGGAAGGTCGACAGACAGTGTCTAGCAGGAAAGGTCAACAGACAGTGTCTAGAAGGGAAGGTCAACAGACAGGAGGGGGAAGGTCAACAGGTAGGAAGGAAGGTCAGCAGACAGGAAGGAAGGTCAACAGACAGTGTCTAGGAGGGAAGGTCACCAGAGAGTGTCTATGAGGGAAGGTCAACAGACAGGATGGAAGGTCAATAGACAGGAGGGAATGTCAACAGACAGTGTCAAAGAGAGAAGGTCAATAGAGAGTGTCTAGGAGGGAAGGTCAACAGACAGTGTCTAGGAGGGAAGGTCAACAGACAGGAAGGAAGGTCAACAGACAGTGTCTAGAAGGGAAGGTCAACAGACAGTGTCTAGAAGGGAAGGTCAACAGACAGTGTCTAGGAGGGAAGGTCAACAGACAGGAAGGAAGGTCAACAGACTGTGTCTAGGAGAGAAGGTCACCAGACAGGGTGGAAGGTCAACAGACATGAGGGAATGTCAACAGACAGTGTCCAAGAGAGAAGGTCAATAGAGAGTGTCTAGGAGGGAAGGTCAACAGACAGTGTCTAGGAGGGAATGTCAACAGACAGGAAGGAAGGTCAACAGACAGTATCTAGGAGGGAAGGTCAACAGACAGTGTCTTGGAGGGAAGGTCAATAAACAGTGTCTAGGAGGGAAGGTCAACAGACAGGAGGGAAGGTCAACTGACAGTGTCTAGGAGGGAAGGTCAACAGACAGTGTCTAGCAGAGAAAATCAACAGACAAGGAGGGAAGGTCAACCGACAGTGTATATGGGGAAGATCCGTGGTGTCTCGGAGGGAAGGTCAACAGACAGTGTCTAGGAGGGAACGTAAACAGACAGTGTCTAGCAGAGAAAATCAACAGACAAGGAGGGAAGGTCAACAGACAGTGACAGACAGGGATTAGTGTGAGGGGCTCATGCCTCCGACCTCTGACCTGCGTGGTCAGCTCACTGCACTCGAGCAGGTACGTAAACTTCTGTGGCTAGTTTCAAAGTATTACACAGTTAAACACGATGAACCGTCAGCCAATCTTACCTCAGAGATAGTTCCTTCAAATCCACAACAGCAGAATAAGGCCTATATCTCCGTGTCCACTGCCAGACAGAACTCGGTGGACAACCCTGGTTCCACACAGTAGAAACGGCCTTAAAGGTTTTCTCTCAGAGCCTTGACTCACTGTGGCGTCCATGGGAAAAGTGTTATCTCAGCCATGGGCCTCGCTACAGGAAGCTGTGTTTATCACTTCCTCCCAGTTGTAGTTTGTTTAGGGCTTCATCATGTGATCAGATTGCCTTACAAGAGATCCCAAATGGCACACTATTCACTAAATAGCGCACTACTTCCATAGGGCTCTGGTTAAAAGTAGTGCACTAGATAGGGAATAGAGTGCCATTTGGTACGGATACGAGAGAGAGAGAGAGAGAGAGAGAGAGAGAGAGAGAGAGAGAGAGAGAGAGAGAGAGAGAGAGAGAGAGAGAGAGGGCCCGTTGTGCCTGGTGCTCCTCAACAGCCCTCCTGGGCCCTCAGGACCCCCTATCACCTGACTGCATATGTAGTGGTGTACTAAAACAACAGTTATCTCAGGGTGACAGATCTCTCTGTTGGTTCTCATTGAAGCTCTGGATGGAGAGCAGTGTTGTGTGGGATTTCAGAACGACAGGTTTCACTTCCCCTATCCAGCTGAACGCTCTGGCTGCGTCCCAAATAGCCGCCTATTGCCTGTAGTGCACTGCTTTCAACCAGAGCCCTGGTCAAAACTAGGGGCACTATGTAGGGAACCGGAGGCTATTTGGAACGCACCCCTGCTGTATCACTGAGGCGTGTTGGGCCGAGGTAATTTCACAACAATCACAGACGAGCAGGAGGGCTGATCTCACACAACGACACGACTCGACTCAGAGCTAAAGAGGAAACACAGTGGACTGGTTTAGACATCTGTCTGTTTTAGATTCAGGTCATCGGGCTATAGTGGATGTATCGCTGAGTCTCCTCCACTCTCTCTCAGCTGACTGACTGTATCTCTGAGTCTCCTCCACTCTCTCTCAGCTGACTGACTGTGTATCTAGTATCAGAATGAATGTAACTGAGTCTCCTCCACTCTCTCTCAGCTGACTGTGTATCTAGTATCAGAATGAATGTAACTGAGTCTCCTCCACTCTCTCTCAGCTGACTGTGTATCTAGTATCAGAATGAATGTAACTGAGTCTCCTCCACTCTCTCTCAGCTGACTGTGTATCTAGTATCAGAATGAATGTAACTGAGTCTCCTCCACTCTCTCTCAGCTGACTGACTGTGTATCTAGTATCAGAATGAATGTAACTGAGTCTCCTCCACTCTCTCTCAGCTGACTGACTGTATCAGAATGAATCTGAGTCTCCTCCACTCTCTCTCAGCTGACTGACTGTGTATCTAGTATCAGAATGAATGTAACTGAGTCTCCTCCACTCTCTCTCAGCTGACTGTGTATCTAGTATCAGAATGAATGTAACTGAGTCTCCTCCACTCTCTCTCAGCTGACTGTGTATCTAGTATCAGAATGAATGTATCTCTGAGTCTCCTCCACTCTCTCTCAGCTGACTGACTGTGTATCTGAGTCTCCTCCCATACTTCTTCCTTTGTTGATCACATGGTCTGTGGTTCCTCATGGGCTCTGGCCAAAGCGGCACACTACGTAGTGAGTATGATGCCGTTTGGGACTGCCGCTCTTCTCTTCAGGCTGACTGCTCCCACCTTGACCCCGGTAAGAGGTGACAGAGAGAGGAAAGGTATGTGGTCACATTCATCTTGACATGTCCTGCTCCCAGAACATGTCCCCACTTACCAGCATCTCAAGAGAGACAACAGCCTCTGAAAGGGTTTTGTGTGCAGAGCAATAGACATCCATGTCAGATGGTAGACAAGGAAAGGGCCACTTAAAGAACAGGTCCTCTCAGAGGGATCTTAAAGAACATTACAGGTCCTCTCAGAGGGATCTTAAAGAACATTACAGGTCCTCTCAGAGGGATCTTAAAGAACATTACAGGTCCTCTCAGAGGGATCTTAAAGAACATTACAGGTCCTCTCAGAGAGATCTTAAAGAACATTACAGGTCCTCTCAGAGAGATCTTAAAGAACATTACAGGTCCTCTCAGAGATCTTAAAGAACATTACAGGTCCTCTCAGAGATCTTAAAGAACATTACAGGTCCTCTCAGAGGGATCTTAAAGAACATTACAGGTCCTTTCAGAGAGATCTTAAAGAACATTACAGGTCCTCTCAGAGATCTTAAAGAACATTACAGGTCCTCTCAGAGAGATCTTAAAGAACATTACAGGTCCTCTCAGAGAGATCTTAAAGAACATTACAGGTCCTCTCAGAGAGATCTTAAAGAACATTACATGTCCTCTCAGAGAGATCTTAAAGAACATTACAGGTCCTCTCAGAGAGATATTAAAGAACATTACAGGTCCTCTCAGAGAGATCTTAAAGAACATTACAGGTCCTCTCAGAGATCTTAAAGAACATTACAGGTCCTCTCAGAGAGATCTTAAAGAACATTACAGGTCCTCTCAGAGATCTTAAAGAACATTACAGGTCCTCTCAGAGATCTTAAAGAACATTACAGGTCCTCTCAGAGAGATCTTAAAGAACATTACAGATCCTCTCAGAGATCTTAAAGAACATTACAGGTCCTCTCAGAGAGATCTTAAATAACATTACAGATCCTCTCAGAGATCTTAAAGAACATTACAGGTCCTCTCAGAGAGATCTTAAAGAACATTACAGGTCCTCTCAGAGACATCTTAAAGAACATTACAGGTCCTCTCAGATAGATCTTAAAGAACATTACAGGTCCTCTCAGAGAGATCTTAAAGAACATTACAGGCCCTCTCAGAGATCTTAAAGAACATTACAGGTCCTCTCAGAGATCTTAAAGAACATTACAGGTCCTCTCAGAGATCTTAAAGAGCATTACAGGTCCTCTCAGAGATCTTAAAGAACATTACAGGTCCTCTCAGAGATCTTAAAGAACATTACAGGTCCTCTCAGAGATCTTAAAGAACATTACAGGTCCTCTCAGAGAGATCTTAAAGAACATTACAGGTCCTCTCAGAGATCTTAAAGAACATTACAGGTCCTCTCAGAGAGATCTTAAAGAACATTACAGGTCCTCTCAGAGAGATCTTAAAGAACATTACAGGTCCTCTCAGAGATCTTAAAGAACATTACAGGTCCTCTCAGAGAGATCTTAAAGAACATTACAGGTCCTCTCAGAGAGATCTTAAAGAACATTACAGGTCCTCTCAGAGAGATCTTAAAGAACATTACAGGTCCTCTCAGAGAGATCTTAAAGAACATTACAGGTCCTCTCAGAGAGATCTTAAAGAACATTACAGGTCCTCTCAGAGAGATCTTAAAGAACATTACAGGTCCTCTCAGAGAGATCTTAAAGAACATTACAGGTCCTCTCCGAGATCTTAAAGAACATTACAGGTCCTCTCAGAGAGATCTTAAAGAACATTACAGGTCCTCTCAGAGAGATCTTAAAGAACATTACAGGTCCTCTCAGAGAGATCTTAAAGAACATTACAGGTCCTCTCAGAGAGATCTTAAAGAACATTACAGGTCCTCTCAGAGAGATCTTAAAGAACATTACAGGTCCTCTCAGAGAGATCTTAAAGAACATTACAGGTCCTCTCAGAGAGATCTTAAAGAACATTACAGGTCCTCTCAGAGAGATCTTAAAGAACATTACAGGTCCTCTCAGAGAGATCTTAAAGAACATTACAGGTCCTCTCAGAGATCTTAAAGAACATTACAGGTCCTCTCAGAGAGATCTTAAAGAACATTACAGGTCCTCTCAGAGAGATCTTAAAGAACATTACAGGTCCTCTCAGAGATCTTAAAGAACATTACAGGTCCTCTCAGAGAGATCTTAAAGAACATTACAGGTCCTCTCAGAGAGATCTTAAAGAACATTACAGGTCCTCTCAGAGAGATCTTAAAGAACATTACAGGTCCTCTCAGAGATCTTAAAGAACATTACAGGTCCTCTCAGAGAGATCTTAAAGAACATTACAGGTCCTCTCAGAGAGATCTTAAAGAACATTACATGTCCTCTCAGAGAGATCTTAAAGAACATTACAGGTCCTCTCAGAGAGATATTAAAGAACATTACAGGTCCTCTCAGAGAGATCTTAAAGAACATTACAGGTCCTCTCAGAGATCTTAAAGAACATTACAGGTCCTCTCAGAGAGATCTTAAAGAACATTACAGGTCCTCTCAGAGATCTTAAAGAACATTACAGGTCCTCTCAGAGATCTTAAAGAACATTACAGGTCCTCTCAGAGAGATCTTAAAGAACATTACAGATCCTCTCAGAGATCTTAAAGAACATTACAGGTCCTCTCAGAGAGATCTTAAATAACATTACAGATCCTCTCAGAGATCTTAAAGAACATTACAGGTCCTCTCAGAGAGATCTTAAAGAACATTACAGGTCCTCTCAGAGACATCTTAAAGAACATTACAGGTCCTCTCAGATAGATCTTAAAGAACATTACAGGTCCTCTCAGAGAGATCTTAAAGAACATTACAGGCCCTCTCAGAGATCTTAAAGAACATTACAGGTCCTCTCAGAGATCTTAAAGAACATTACAGGTCCTCTCAGAGATCTTAAAGAGCATTACAGGTCCTCTCAGAGATCTTAAAGAACATTACAGGTCCTCTCAGAGATCTTAAAGAACATTACAGGTCCTCTCAGAGATCTTAAAGAACATTACAGGTCCTCTCAGAGAGATCTTAAAGAACATTACAGGTCCTCTCAGAGATCTTAAAGAACATTACAGGTCCTCTCAGAGAGATCTTAAAGAACATTACAGGTCCTCTCAGAGAGATCTTAAAGAACATTACAGGTCCTCTCAGAGAGATCTTAAAGAACATTACAGGTCCTCTCAGAGAGATATTAAAGAACATTACAGGTCCTCTCAGAGATCTTAAAGAACATTACAGGTCCTCTCAGAGATCTTAAAGAACATTACAGGTCCTCTCAGAGAGATCTTAAAGAACATTACAGGTCCTCTCAGAGATCTTAAAGAACATTACAGGTCCTCTCAGAGAGATCTTAAATAACATTACAGGTCCTCTCAGAGATCTTAAAGAACATTACAGGTCCTCTCAGAGAGATCTTAAAGAACATTACAGGTCCTCTCAGAGATCTTAAAGAACATTACAGGTCCTCTCAGAGAGATCTTAAAGAACATTACAGGTCCTCTCAGAGATCTTAAAGAACATTACAGGTCCTCTCAGAGAGATCTTAAAGAGCATTACAGGTCCTCTCAGAGAGATCTTAAAGAACATTACAGGTCCTCTCAGAGAGATCTTAAAGAGCATTACAGGTCCTCTCAGAGATCTTAAAGAACATTACAGGTCCTCTCAGAGATCTTAAAGAACATTACAGGTCCTCTCAGAGATCTTAAAGAACATTACAGGTCCTCTCAGAGATCTTAAAGAACATTACAGGTCCTCTCAGAGATCTTAAATAACATTACAGGTCCTCTCAAAGATCTTAAAGAACATTACAGGTCCTCTCAGAGGGATCTTAAAGAACATTACAGGTCCTCTCAGAGAGATCTTAAAGAACATTACAGGTCCTCTCAGAGAGATCTTAAAGAACATTACAGGTCCTCTCAGAGAGATCTTAAAGAACATTACAGGTCCTCTCAGAGATCTTAAAGAACATTACAGGTCCTCTCAGAGATCTTAAATAACATTACAGGTCCTCTCAGAGATCTTAAAGAACATTACAGGTCCTCTCAGAGATCTTAAAGAACATTACAGGTCCTCTCAGAGAGATCTTAAAGAACATTACAGGTCCTCTCAGAGAGATCTTAAAGAACATTACAGGTCCTCTCAGAGAGATCTTAAAGAACATTAAAGGTCCTCTCAGAGATCTTAAAGAACATTACAGGTCCTCTCAGAGATCTTAAAGAACATTACAGGTCCTCTCAGAGATCTTAAAGAACATTACAGGTCCTCTCAGAGAGATCTTAAAGAACATTACAGGTCCTCTCAGAAAGATCTTAAAGAGCATTACAGGTCCTCTCAGAGATCTTAAAGAACGTTACAGGTCCTCTCAGAGAGATCTTAAAGAACATTACAGGTCCTCTCAGAGATCTTAAAGAACATTACAGGTCCTCTCAGAGAGATCTTAAAGAACATTACAGGTCCTCTCAGAGAGATCTTAAAGAACATTACAGGTCCTCTCAGAGAGATCTTAAAGAACATTACAGGTCCTCTCAGAGAGATCTTAAAGAACATTACAGGTCCTCTCAGAGAGATCTTAAAGAACATTACAGGTCTTCTCAGAGATCTTAAATAACATTACAGGTCCTCTCAGAGATCTTAAAGAACATTACAGGTCCTCTCAGAGAGATCTTAAAGAACATTACAGGTCCTCTCAGAGATCTTAAAGAACGTTACAGGTCCTCTCAGAGAGATCTTAAAGAACATTACAGGTCCTCTCAGAGAGATCTTAAAGAACATTACAGGTCCTCTCAGAGATCTTAAAGAACGTTACAGGTCCTCTCAGAGAGATCTTAAAGAACAGTACAGGTCCTCTCAGAGAGATCTTAAAGAACATTACAGGTCCTCTCAGAGATCTTAAAGAACATTACAGGTCCTCTCAGAGAGATCTTAAAGAACATTACAGGTCCTCTCAGAGAGATCTTAAAGAACATTACAGGTCCTCTCAGAGATCTTAAAGAACATTACAGGTCCTCTCAGAGATCTTAAAGAACATTACAGGTCCTCTCAGAGAGATCTTAAAGAACATTACAGGTCCTCTCAGAGAGATCTTAAAGAACATCACAGGTCCTCTCAGAGAGATCTTAAAGAACATTACAGGTCCTCTCAGAGATCTTAAAGAACATTACAGGTCCTCTCAGAGAGATCTTAAAGAACATTACAGGTCCTCTCAGAGAGATCTTAAAGAACATTACAGGTCCTCTCAGAGAGATCTTAAAGAACATTACAGGTCCTCTCAGAGAGATCTTAAAGAACATTACAGGTCCTCTCAGAGAGATCTTAAAGGACATTACAGGTCCTCTCAGAGAGATCTTAAAGAACATTACAGGTCCTCTCAGAGAGATCTTAAAGAACATTACAGGTCCTCTCAGAGAGATCTTAAAGAACATTACAGGTCCTCTCAGAGAGATCTCAAATAACATTACAGGTCCTCTCAGAGAGATCTTAAAGAACATTACAGGTCCTCTCAGAGATCTTAAAGAACATTACAGGTCCTCTCAGAGAGATCTTAAAGAACATTACAGGTCCTCTCAGAGAGATCTTAAAGAACATTACAGGTCCTCTCAGAGAGATCTTAAAGAACATTACAGGTCCTCTCAGAGATCTTAAAGAACATTACAGGTCCTCTCAGAGAGATCTTAAAGAACATTACAGGTCCTCTCAGAGAGATCTTAAAGAACATTACAGGTCCTCTCAGAGAGATCTTAAAGAACATTACAGGTCCTCTCAGAGATCTTAAAGAACATTACAGGTCCTCTCAGAGAGATCTTAAAGAACATTACAGGTCCTCTCAGAGATCTTAAAGAACGTTACAGGTCCTCTCAGAGAGATCTTAAAGAACATTACAGGTCCTCTCAGAGATCTTAAAGAACATTACAGGTCCTCTCAGAGAGATCTTAAAGAACATTACAGGTCCTCTCAGAGATCTTAAAGAACATTACAGGTCCTCTCAGAGAGATCTTAAAGAACATTACAGGTCCTCTCAGAGAGATCTTAAAGAACATTACAGGTCCTCTCAGAGATCTTAAAGAACATTACAGGTCCTCTCAGAGAGATCTTAAAGAACATTACAGGTCCTCTCAGAGAGATCTTAAAGAACATTACAGGTCCTCTCAGAGAGATCTTAAAGAACATTACAGGTCCTCTCAGAGATCTTAAAGAACATTACAGGTCCTCTCAGAGAGATCTTAAAGAACATTACAGGTCCTCTCAGAGAGATCTTAAAGAACATTACAGGTCCTCTCAGATAGATCTTAAAGAACATTACAGGTCCTCTCAGAGATCTTAAAGAACATTACAGGTCCTCTCAGAGAGATCTTAAAGAACATTACAGGTCCTCTCAGAGATCTTAAAGAACATTACAGGTCCTCTCAGAGAGATCTTAAAGAACATTACAGGTCCTCTCAGAGAGATCTTAAAGAACATTACAGGTCCTCTCAGAGAGATCTTAAAGAACATTACAGGTCCTCTCAGAGAGATCTTAAAGAACATTACAGGTCCTCTCAGAGATCTTAAAGAACAGGTCCTCTCAGAGAGATCTTAAAGAACATTACAGGTCCTCTCAGAGAGATCTTAAAGAACATTACAGGTCCTCTCAGAGAGATCTTAAAGAACATTACAGGTCCTCTCAGAGAGATCTTAAAGAACATTACAGGTCCTCTCAGAGAGATCTTAAAGAACATTACAGGTCCTCTCAGAGAGATATTAAAGAACATTACAGGTCCTCTCAGAGATCTTAAAGAACATTACAGGTCCTCTCAGAGATCTTAAAGAACATTACAGGTCCTCTCAGAGAGATCTTAAAGAACATTACAGGTCCTCTCAGAGATCTTAAAGAACATTACAGGTCCTCTCAGAGAGATCTTAAATAACATTACAGGTCCTCTCAGAGATCTTAAAGAACATTACAGGTCCTCTCAGAGAGATCTTAAAGAACATTACAGGTCCTCTCAGAGATCTTAAAGAACATTACAGGTCCTCTCAGAGAGATCTTAAAGAACATTACAGGTCCTCTCAGAGATCTTAAAGAACATTACAGGTCCTCTCAGAGAGATCTTAAAGAGCATTACAGGTCCTCTCAGAGAGATCTTAAAGAACATTACAGGTCCTCTCAGAGAGATCTTAAAGAGCATTACAGGTCCTCTCAGAGATCTTAAAGAACATTACAGGTCCTCTCAGAGATCTTAAAGAACATTACAGGTCCTCTCAGAGATCTTAAAGAACATTACAGGTCCTCTCAGAGATCTTAAAGAACATTACAGGTCCTCTCAGAGATCTTAAATAACATTACAGGTCCTCTCAAAGATCTTAAAGAACATTACAGGTCCTCTCAGAGGGATCTTAAAGAACATTACAGGTCCTCTCAGAGAGATCTTAAAGAACATTACAGGTCCTCTCAGAGAGATCTTAAAGAACATTACAGGTCCTCTCAGAGAGATCTTAAAGAACATTACAGGTCCTCTCAGAGATCTTAAAGAACATTACAGGTCCTCTCAGAGATCTTAAATAACATTACAGGTCCTCTCAGAGATCTTAAAGAACATTACAGGTCCTCTCAGAGATCTTAAAGAACATTACAGGTCCTCTCGGAGAGATCTTAAAGAACATTACAGGTCCTCTCAGAGAGATCTTAAAGAACATTACAGGTCCTCTCAGAGAGATCTTAAAGAACATTAAAGGTCCTCTCAGAGATCTTAAAGAACATTACAGGTCCTCTCAGAGATCTTAAAGAACATTACAGGTCCTCTCAGAGATCTTAAAGAACATTACAGGTCCTCTCAGAGAGATCTTAAAGAACATTACAGGTCCTCTCAGAAAGATCTTAAAGAGCATTACAGGTCCTCTCAGAGATCTTAAAGAACGTTACAGGTCCTCTCAGAGAGATCTTAAAGAACATTACAGGTCCTCTCAGAGATCTTAAAGAACATTACAGGTCCTCTCAGAGAGATCTTAAAGAACATTACAGGTCCTCTCAGAGAGATCTTAAAGAACATTACAGGTCCTCTCAGAGAGATCTTAAAGAACATTACAGGTCCTCTCAGAGATCTTAAAGAACATTACAGGTCCTCTCAGAGAGATCTTAAAGAACATTACAGGTCCTCTCAGAGAGATCTTAAAGAACATTACAGGTCCTCTCAGAGAGATCTTAAAGAACATTACAGGTCCTCTCAGAGAGATCTTAAAGAACATTACAGGTCCTCTCAGGAGATCTTAAATAACATTACAGGTCCTCTCAGAGATCTTAAAGAACATTACAGGTCCTCTCAGAGAGATCTTAAAGAACATTACAGGTCCTCTCAGAGAGATCTTAAAGAACATTACAGGTCCTCTCAGAGAGATCTTAAAGAACATTACAGGTCCTCTCAGAGATCTTAAAGAACATTACAGGTCCTCTCAGAGAGATCTTAAAGAACATTACAGGTCCTCTCAGAGAGATCTTAAAGAACATTACAGGTCCTCTCAAGAGATCTTAAAGAACATTACAGGTCCTCTCAGAGAGATCTTAAAGAACATTACAGGTCCTCTCAGAGAGATCTTAAAGAACATTACAGGTCCTCTCAGAGAGATCTTAAAGAACATTACAGGTCCTCTCAGAGAGATCTTAAAGAACATTACAGGTCCTCTCAGAGAGATCTTAAAGAACATTACAGGTCCTCTCAGAGAGATCTTAAAGAACATTACAGGTCCTCTCAGAGAGATCTTAAAGAACATTACAGGTCCTCTCAGAGAGATCTTAAAGAACATTACAGGTCCTCTCAGAGAGATCTTAAAGAACATTACAGGTCCTCTCAGAGAGATCTTAAAGAACATTACAGGTCCTCTCAGAGAGATCTTAAAGAACATTACAGGTCCTCTCAGAGAGATCTTAAAGAACATTACAGGTCCTCTCAGAGAGATCTTAAAGAACATTACAGGTCCTCTCAGAGAGATCTTAAAGAACATTACAGGTCCTCTCAGAGAGATCTTAAAGAACATTACAGGTCCTCTCAGAGAGATCTTAAAGAACATTACAGGTCCTCTCAGAGAGATCTTAAAGAACATTACAGGTCCTCTCAGAGAGATCTTAAAGAACATTACAGGTCCTCTCAGAGAGATCTTAAAGAACATTACAGGTCCTCTCAGAGAGATCTTAAAGAACATTACAGGTCCTCTCAGAGAGATCTTAAAGAACATTACAGGTCCTCTCAGAGAGATCTTAAAGAACATTACAGGTCCTCTCAGAGATCTTAAAGAACATTACAGGTCCTCTCAGAGAGATCTTAAAGAACATTACAGGTCCTCTCAGAGAGATCTTAAAGAACATTACAGGTCCTCTCAGAGATCTTAAAGAACATTACAGGTCCTCTCAGAGAGATCTTAAAGAACATTACAGGTCCTCTCAGAGAGATCTTAAAGAACATTACAGGTCCTCTCAGAGAGATCTTAAAGAACATTACAGGTCCTCTCAGAGAGATCTTAAAGAACATTACAGGTCCTCTCAGAGAGATCTTAAAGAACATTACAGGTCCTCTCAGAGAGATCTTAAAGAACATTACAGGTCCTCTCAGAGAGATCTTAAAGAACATTACAGGTCCTCTCAGAGAGATCTTAAAGAACATTACAGGTCCTCTCAGAGAGATCTTAAAGAACATTACAGGTCCTCTCAGAGAGATCTTAAAGAACATTACAGGTCCTCTCAGAGATCTTAAAGAACATTACAGGTCCTCTCAGAGAGATCTTAAAGAACATTACAGGTCCTCTCAGAGAGATCTTAAAGAACATTACAGGTCCTCTCAGAGAGATCTTAAAGAACATTACAGGTCCTCTCAGAGATCTTAAAGAACATTACAGGTCCTCTCAGAGAGATCTTAAAGAACATTACAGGTCCTCTCAGAGAGATCTTAAAGAACATTACAGGTCCTCTCAGAGATCTTAAAGAACATTACAGGTCCTCTCAGAGAGATCTTAAAGAACATTACAGGTCCTCTCAGAGAGATCTTAAAGAACATTACAGGTCCTCTCAGAGAGATCTTAAAGAACATTACAGGTCCTCTCAGAGAGATCTTAAAGAACATTACAGGTCCTCTCAGAGATCTTAAAGAACATTACAGGTCCTCTCAGAGAGATCTTAAAGAACATTACAGGTCCTCTCAGAGAGATCTTAAAGAACATTACAGGTCCTCTCAGAGAGATCTTAAAGAACATTACAGGTCCTCTCAGAGAGATCTTAAAGAACATTACAGGTCCTCTCAGAGAGATCTTAAAGAACATTACAGGTCCTCTCAGAGAGATCTTAAAGAACATTACAGGTCCTCTCAGAGAGATCTTAAAGAACATTACAGGTCCTCTCAGAGAGATCTTAAAGAACATTACAGGTCCTCTCAGAGAGATCTTAAAGAACATTACAGGTCCTCTCAGAGAGATCTTAAAGAACATTACAGGTCCTCTCAGAGAGATCTTAAAGAACATTACAGGTCCTCTCAGAGAGATCTTAAAGAACATTACAGGTCCTCTCAGAGAGATCTTAAAGAACATTACAGGTCCTCTCAGAGATCTTAAAGAACATTACAGGTCCTCTCAGAGATCTTAAAGAACATTACAGGTCCTCTCAGAGAGATCTTAAAGAACATTACAGGTCCTCTCAGAGAGATCTTAAAGAACATTACAGGTCCTCTCAGAGAGATCTTAAAGAACATTACAGGTCCTCTCAGAGATCTTAAAGAACATTACAGGTCCTCTCAGAGAGATCTTAAAGAACATTACAGGTCCTCTCAGAGAGATCTTAAAGAACATTACAGGTCCTCTCAGAGAGATCTTAAAGAACATTACAGGTCCTCTCAGAGAGATCTTAAAGAACATTACAGGTCCTCTCAGAGATCTTAAAGAACATTACAGGTCCTCTCAGAGAGATCTTAAAGAACATTACAGGTCCTCTCAGAGAGATCTTAAAGAACATTACAGGTCCTCTCAGAGATCTTAAAGAACATTACAGGTCCTCTCAGAGAGATCTTAAAGAACATTACAGGTCCTCTCAGAGAGATCTTAAAGAACATTACAGGTCCTCTCAGAGAGATCTTAAAGAACATTACAGGTCCTCTCAGAGATCTTAAAGAACATTACAGGTCCTCTCAGAGAGATCTTAAAGAACATTACAGGTCCTCTCAGAGAGATCTTAAAGAACATTACAGGTCCTCTCAGAGATCTTAAAGAACATTACAGGTCCTCTCAGAGAGATCTTAAAGAACATTACAGGTCCTCTCAGAGATCTTAAAGAACATTACAGGTCCTCTCAGAGAGATCTTAAAGAACATTACAGGTCCTCTCAGAGAGATCTTAAAGAACATTACAGGTCCTCTCAGAGAGATCTTAAAGAACATTACAGGTCCTCTCAGAGATCTTAAAGAACATTACAGGTCCTCTCAGAGAGATCTTAAAGAACATTACAGGTCCTCTCAGAGAGATCTTAAAGAACATTACAGGTCCTCTCAGAGAGATCTTAAAGAACATTACAGGTCCTCTCAGAGATCTTAAAGAACATTACAGGTCCTCTCAGAGAGATCTTAAAGAACATTACAGGTCCTCTCAGAGAGATCTTAAAGAACATTACAGGTCCTCTCAGAGAGATCTTAAAGAACATTACAGGTCCTCTCAGAGAGATCTTAAAGAACATTACAGGTCCTCTCAGAGAGATCTTAAAGAACATTACAGGTCCTCTCAGAGAGATCTTAAAGAACATTACAGGTCCTCTCAGAGATCTTAAAGAACATTACAGGTCCTCTCAGAGAGATCTTAAAGAACATTACAGGTCCTCTCAGAGAGATCTTAAAGAACATTACAGGTCCTCTCAGAGATCTTAAAGAACATTACAGGTCCTCTCAGAGAGATCTTAAAGAACATTACAGGTCCTCTCAGAGAGATCTTAAAGAACATTACAGGTCCTCTCAGAGAGATCTTAAAGAACATTACAGGTCCTCTCAGAGATCTTAAAGAACATTACAGGTCCTCTCAGAGAGATCTTAAAGAACATTACAGGTCCTCTCAGAGAGATCTTAAAGAACATTACAGGTCCTCTCAGAGAGATCTTAAAGAACATTACAGGTCCTCTCAGAGAGATCTTAAAGAACATTACAGGTCCTCTCAGAGAGATCTTAAAGAACATTACAGGTCCTCTCAGAGAGATCTTAAAGAACATTACAGGTCCTCTCAGAGAGATCTTAAAGAACATTACAGGTCCTCTCAGAGATCTTAAAGAACATTACAGGTCCTCTCAGAGAGATCTTAAAGAACATTACAGGTCCTCTCAGAGAGATCTTAAAGAACATTACAGGTCCTCTCAGAGATCTTAAAGAACATTACAGGTCCTCTCAGAGAGATCTTAAAGAACATTACAGGTCCTCTCAGAGAGATCTTAAAGAACATTACAGGTCCTCTCAGAGAGATCTTAAAGAACATTACAGGTCCTCTCAGAGAGATCTTAAAGAACATTACAGGTCCTCTCAGAGAGATCTTAAAGAACATTACAGGTCCTCTCAGAGAGATCTTAAAGAACATTACAGGTCCTCTCAGAGAGATCTTAAAGAACATTACAGGTCCTCTCAGAGAGATCTTAAAGAACATTACAGGTCCTCTCAGAGAGATCTTAAAGAACATTACAGGTCCTCTCAGAGAGATCTTAAAGAACATTACAGGTCCTCTCAGAGAGATCTTAAAGAACATTACAGGTCCTCTCAGAGAGATCTTAAAGAACATTACAGGTCCTCTCAGAGAGATCTTAAAGAACATTACAGGTCCTCTCAGAGATCTTAAAGAACATTACAGGTCCTCTCAGAGAGATCTTAAAGAACATTACAGGTCCTCTCAGAGAGATCTTAAAGAACATTACAGGTCCTCTCAGAGAGATCTTAAAGAACATTACAGGTCCTCTCAGAGAGATCTTAAAGAACATTACAGGTCCTCTCAGAGAGATCTTAAAGAACATTACAGGTCCTCTCAGAGAGATCTTAAAGAACATTACAGGTCCTCTCAGAGAGATCTTAAAGAACATTACAGGTCCTCTCAGAGAGATCTTAAAGAACATTACAGGTCCTCTCAGAGATCTTAAAGAACATTACAGGTCCTCTCAGAGAGATCTTAAAGAACATTACAGGTCCTCTCAGAGAGATCTTAAAGAACATTACAGGTCCTCTCAGAGAGATCTTAAAGAACATTACAGGTCCTCTCAGAGAGATCTTAAAGAACATTACAGGTCCTCTCAGAGATCTTAAAGAACATTACAGGTCCTCTCAGAGAGATCTTAAAGAACATTACAGGTCCTCTCAGAGAGATCTTAAAGAACATTACAGGTCCTCTCAGAGAGATCTTAAAGAACATTACAGGTCCTCTCAGAGATCTTAAAGAACATTACAGGTCCTCTCAGAGAGATCTTAAAGAACATTACAGGTCCTCTCAGAGAGATCTTAAAGAACATTACAGGTCCTCTCAGAGATCTTAAAGAACATTACAGGTCCTCTCAGAGAGATCTTAAAGAACATTACAGGTCCTCTCAGAGAGATCTTAAAGAACATTACAGGTCCTCTCAGAGAGATCTTAAAGAACATTACAGGTCCTCTCAGAGAGATCTTAAAGAACATTACAGGTCCTCTCAGAGATCTTAAAGAACATTACAGGTCCTCTCAGAGAGATCTTAAAGAACATTACAGGTCCTCTCAGAGAGATCTTAAAGAACATTACAGGTCCTCTCAGAGAGATCTTAAAGAACATTACAGGTCCTCTCAGAGATCTTAAAGAACATTACAGGTCCTCTCAGAGAGATCTTAAAGAACATTACAGGTCCTCTCAGAGAGATCTTAAAGAACATTACAGGTCCTCTCAGAGAGATCTTAAAGAACATTACAGGTCCTCTCAGAGAGATCTTAAAGAACATTACAGGTCCTCTCAGAGAGATCTTAAAGAACATTACAGGTCCTCTCAGAGAGATCTTAAAGAACATTACAGGTCCTCTCAGAGAGATCTTAAAGAACATTACAGGTCCTCTCAGAGAGATCTTAAAGAACATTACAGGTCCTCTCAGAGAGATCTTAAAGAACATTACAGGTCCTCTCAGAGAGATCTTAAAGAACATTACAGGTCCTCTCAGAGAGATCTTAAAGAACATTACAGGTCCTCTCAGAGATCTTAAAGAACATTACAGGTCCTCTCAGAGAGATCTTAAAGAACATTACAGGTCCTCTCAGAGAGATCTTAAAGAACATTACAGGTCCTCTCAGAGAGATCTTAAAGAACATTACAGGTCCTCTCAGAGAGATCTTAAAGAACATTACAGGTCCTCTCAGAGAGATCTTAAAGAACATTACAGGTCCTCTCAGAGAGATCTTAAAGAACATTACAGGTCCTCTCAGAGAGATCTTAAAGAACATTACAGGTCCTCTCAGAGATCTTAAAGAACATTACAGGTCCTCTCAGAGAGATCTTAAAGAACATTACAGGTCCTCTCAGAGAGATCTTAAAGAACATTACAGGTCCTCTCAGAGAGATCTTAAAGAACATTACAGGTCCTCTCAGAGAGATCTTAAAGAACATTACAGGTCCTCTCAGAGAGATCTTAAAGAACATTACAGGTCCTCTCAGAGAGATCTTAAAGAACATTACAGGTCCTCTCAGAGAGATCTTAAAGAACATTACAGGTCCTCTCAGAGAGATCTTAAAGAACATTACAGGTCCTCTCAGAGAGATCTTAAAGAACATTACAGGTCCTCTCAGAGAGATCTTAAAGAACATTACAGGTCCTCTCAGAGAGATCTTAAAGAACATTACAGGTCCTCTCAGAGAGATCTTAAAGAACATTACAGGTCCTCTCAGAGAGATCTTAAAGAACATTACAGGTCCTCTCAGAGAGATCTTAAAGAACATTACAGGTCCTCTCAGAGAGATCTTAAAGAACATTACAGGTCCTCTCAGAGATCTTAAAGAACATTACAGGTCCTCTCAGAGAGATCTTAAAGAACATTACAGGTCCTCTCAGAGAGATCTTAAAGAACATTACAGGTCCTCTCAGAGAGATCTTAAAGAACATTACAGGTCCTCTCAGAGATCTTAAAGAGCATTACAGGTCCTCTCAGAGAGATCTTAAAGAACATTACAGGTCCTCTCAGAGAGATCTTAAAGAACATTACAGGTCCTCTCAGAGATCTTAAAGAACATTACAGGTCCTCTCAGAGAGATCTTAAAGAACATTACAGGTCCTCTCAGAGAGATCTTAAAGAACATTACAGGTCCTCTCAGAGAGATCTTAAAGAACATTACAGGTCCTCTCAGAGAGATATTAAAGAACATTACAGGTCCTCTCAGAGAGATCTTAAAGAACATTACAGGTCCTCTCAGAGATCTTAAAGAACATTACAGGTCCTCTCAGAGATCTTAAAGAACATTACAGGTCCTCTCAGAGGGATCTTAAAGAACATTACAGGTCCTCTCAGAGAGATCTTAAAGAACATTACAGGTCCTCTCAGAGAGATCTTAAAGAACATTACAGGTCCTCTCAGAGATCTTAAAGAACATTACAGGTCCTCTCAGAGAGATCTTAAAGAACATTACAGGTCCTCTCAGAGAGATATTAAAGAACATTACAGGTCCTCTCAGAGATCTTAAAGAACATTACAGGTCCTCTCAGAGAGATCTTAAAGAACATTACAGGTCCTCTCAGAGAGATCTTAAAGAACATTACAGGTCCTCTCAGAGAGATCCTAAAGAACATTACAGGTCCTCTCAGAGAGATCTTAAAGAACATTACAGGTCCTCTCAGAGATCTTAAAGAACATTACAGGTCCTCTCAGAGATCTTAAAGAACATTACAGGTCCTCTCAGAGATCTTAAAGAACATTACAGGTCCTCTCAGAGATCTTAAAGAACATTACAGGTCCTCTCAGAGATCTTAAAGAACATTACAGGTCCTCTCAGAGAGATCTTAAAGAACATTACAGGTCCTCTCAGAGAGATCTTAAAGAACATTACAGGTCCTCTCAGAGATCTTAAATAACATTACAGGTCCTCTCAAAGATCTTAAAGAACATTACAGGTCCTCTCAGAGATCTTAAAGAACATTACAGGTCCTCTCAGAGATCTTAAAGAACATTACAGGTCCTCTCAGTGATCTTAAAGAACATTACAGGTCCTCTCAGAGATCTTAAAGAACATTACAGGTCCTCTCAGAGAGATCTTAAAGAACATTACAGGTCCTCTCAGAGATCTTAAAGAACATTACAGGTCCTCTCAGAGATCTTAAAGAACATTACAGGTCCTCTCAGAGAGATCTTAAAGAACATTACAGGTCCTCTCAGAGAGATCTTAAAGAACATTACAGGTCCTCTCAGAGAGATCTTAAAGAACATTACAGGTCCTCTCAGAGATCTTAAAGAACATTACAGGTCCTCTCAGAGAGATCTTAAAGAACATTACAGGTCCTCTCAGAGAGATCTTAAAGAACATTACAGGTCCTCTCAGAGATCTTAAAGAACATTACAGGTCCTCTCAGAGAGATCTTAAAGAACATTACAGGTCCTCTCAGAGAGATCTTAAAGAACATTACAGGTCCTCTCAGAGATCTTAAAGAACATTACAGGTCCTCTCAGAGATCTTAAAGAACATTACAGGTCCTCTCAGAGAGATCTTAAAGAACATTAATGGTCCTCTCAGAGAGATCTTAAAGAACATTACAGGTCCTCTCAGAGAGATCTTAAAGAACATTACAGGTCCTCTCAGAGATCTTAAAGAACGTTACAGGTCCTCTCAGAGAGATCTTAAAGAACATTACAGGTCCTCTCAGAGAGATCTTAAAGAACATTACAGGTCCTCTCAGAGAGATCTTAAAGAACATTACAGGTCCTCTCAGAGATCTTAAAGAACATTACAGGTCCTCTCAGAGAGATCTTAAAGAACATTACAGGTCCTCTCAGAGAGATCTTAAAGAACATTACAGGTCCTCTCAGAGAGATCTTAAAGAACATTACAGGTCCTCTCAGAGAGATCTTAAAGAACATTACAGGTCCTCTCAGAGATCTTAAAGAACATTACAGGTCCTCTCAGAGATCTTAAAGAACATTACAGGTCCTCTCAGAGAGATCTTAAAGAACATTACAGGTCCTCTCAGAGAGATCTTAAAGAACATTACAGGTCCTCTCAGAGAGATCTTAAAGAACATTACAGGTCCTCTCAGAGATCTTAAAGAACATTACAGGTCCTCTCAGAGAGATCTTAAAGAACATTACAGGTCCTCTCAGAGAGATCTTAAAGAACATTACAGGTCCTCTCAGAGATCTTAAAGAACGTTACAGGTCCTCTCAGAGAGATCTTAAAGAACATTACAGGTCCTCTCAGAGAGATCTTAAAGAACATTACAGGTCCTCTCAGAGATCTTAAAGAACATTACAGGTCCTCTCAGAGAGATCTTAAAGAACATTAATGGTCCTCTCAGAGAGATCTTAAAGAACATTACAGGTCCTCTCAGAGAGATCTTAAAGAACATTACAGGTCCTCTCAGAGATCTTAAAGAACATTACAGGTCCTCTCAGAGATCTTAAAGAACATTACAGGTCCTCTCAGAGAGATCTTAAAGAACATTACAGGTCCTCTCAGAGAGATCTTAAAGAACATTACAGGTCCTCTCAGAGAGATCTTAAAGAACATTACAGGTCCTCTCAGAGATCTTAAAGAACATTACAGGTCCTCTCAGAGAGATCTTAAAGAACATTACAGGTCCTCTCAGAGAGATCTTAAAGCACATTAC
Source organism: Salvelinus alpinus (assembly GCF_045679555.1). Lineage (NCBI taxonomy): Eukaryota > Metazoa > Chordata > Actinopteri > Salmoniformes > Salmonidae > Salvelinus > Salvelinus alpinus. The sequence goes on from NC_092088.1 coordinate 106,039,479, forward strand.
AGGTCCTCTCAGAGAGATCTTAAAGAACATTACAGGTCCTCTCAGAGAGATCTTAAAGAACATTACAGGTCCTCTCAGAGAGATCTTAAAGGACATTACAGGTCCTCTCAGAGAGATCTTAAAGAACATTACAGGTCCTCTCAGAGAGATCTTAAAGAACATTACAGGTCCTCTCAGAGAGATCTTAAAGAACATTACAGGTCCTCTCAGAGAGATCTTAAAGAACATTACAGGTCCTCTCAGAGAGATCTTAAAGAACATTACAGGTCCTCTCAGAGATCTTAAAGAACATTACAGGTCCTCTCAGAGAGATCTTAAAGAACATTACAGGTCCTCTCAGAGAGATCTTAAAGAACATTACAGGTCCTCTCAGAGAGATCTTAAAGAACATTACAGGTCCTCTCAGAGATCTTAAAGAACATTACAGGTCCTCTCAGAGAGATCTTAAAGAACATTACAGGTCCTCTCAGAGAGATCTTAAAGAACATTACAGGTCCTCTCAGAGATCTTAAAGAACATTACAGGTCCTCTCAGAGAGATATTAAAGAACATTACAGGTCCTCTCAGAGAGATCTTAAAGAACATTATAGGTCCTCTCAGAGATCTTAAAGAACATTACAGGTCCTCTCAGAGATCTTAAAGAACATTACAGGTCCTCTCAGAGGGATCTTAAAGAACATTACAGGTCCTCTCAGAGAGATCTTAAAGAACATTACAGGTCCTCTCAGAGACATCTTAAAGAACATTACAGGTCCTCTCAGAGATCTTAAAGAACATTACAGGTCCTCTCAGAGAGATCTTAAAGAACATTACAGGTCCTCTCAGAGAGATCTTAAAGAACATTACAGGTCCTCTCAGAGATCTTAAAGAACATTACAGGTCCTCTCAGAGAGATCTTAAAGAACATTACAGGTCCTCTCAGAGATATCTTAAAGAACATTACAGGTCCTCTCAGAGAGATCTTAAAGAACATTACAGGTCCTCTCAGAGAGATCTTAAAGAACATTACAGGTCCTCTCAGAGAGATCTTAAAGGACATTACAGGTCCTCTCAGAGAGATCTTAAAGAACATTACAGGTCCTCTCAGAGAGATCTTAAAGAACATTACAGGTCCTCTCAGAGAGATCTTAAAGAACATTACAGGTCCTCTCAGAGAGATCTTAAAGAACATTACAGGTCCTCTCAGAGAGATCTTAAAGAACATTACAGGTCCTCTCAGAGATCTTAAAGAACATTACAGGTCCTCTCAGAGAGATCTTAAAGAACATTACAGGTCCTCTCAGAGAGATCTTAAAGAACATTACAGGTCCTCTCAGAGAGATCTTAAAGAACATTACAGGTCCTCTCAGAGATCTTAAAGAGCATTACAGGTCCTCTCAGAGAGATCTTAAAGAACATTACAGGTCCTCTCAGAGAGATCTTAAAGAACATTACAGGTCCTCTCAGAGATCTTAAAGAACATTACAGGTCCTCTCAGAGAGATCTTAAAGAACATTACAGGTCCTCTCAGAGAGATCTTAAAGAACATTACAGGTCCTCTCAGAGAGATCTTAAAGAACATTACAGGTCCTCTCCGAGAGATATTAAAGAACATTACAGGTCCTCTCAGAGAGATCTTAAAGAACATTACAGGTCCTCTCAGAGATCTTAAAGAACATTACAGGTCCTCTCAGAGATCTTAAAGAACATTACAGGTCCTCTCAGAGGGATCTTAAAGAACATTACAGGTCCTCTCAGAGAGATCTTAAAGAACACTACAGGTCCTCTCAGAGAGATCTTAAAGAACATTACAGGTCCTCTCAGAGATCTTAAAGAACATTACAGGTCCTCTCAGAGAGATCTTAAAGAACATTACAGGTCCTCTCAGAGAGATCTTAAAGAACATTACAGGTCCTCTCAGAGATCTTAAAGAACATTACAGGTCCTCTCAGAGAGATCTTAAAGAACATTACAGGTCCTCTCAGAGAGATCTTAAAGAACATTACAGGTCCTCTCAGAGAGATCCTAAAGAACATTACAGGTCCTCTCAGAGAGATCTTAAAGAACATTACAGGTCCTCTCAGAGATCTTAAAGAACATTACAGGTCCTCTCAGAGCTCTTAAAGAACATTACAGGTCCTCTCAGAGATCTTAAAGAACATTACAGGTCCTCTCAGAGATCTTAAAGAACATTACAGGTCCTCTCAGAGAGATCTTAAAGAACATTACAGGTCCTCTCAGAGAGATCTTAAAGAACTCTCAGAGATCTTAAATAACATTACAGGTCCTCTCAAAGATCTTAAAGAACATTACAGGTCCTCTCAGAGATCTTAAAGAACATTACAGGTCCTCTCAGAGAGATCTTAAAGAACATTACAGGTCCTCTCAGAGAGATCTTAAAGAACTCTCAGAGATCTTAAATAACATTACAGGTCCTCTCAGAGATCTTAAAGAACATTACAGGTCCTCTCAGAGATCTTAAAGAACATTACAGGTCCTCTCAGTGATCTTAAAGAACATTACAGGTCCTCTCAGAGATCTTAAAGAACATTACAGGTCCTCTCAGAGAGATCTTAAAGAACATTACAGGTCCTCTCAGAGATCTTAAAGAACATTACAGGTCCTCTCAGAGATCTTAAAGAACATTACAGGTCCTCTCAGAGAGATCTTAAAGAACATTACAGGTCCTCTCAGAGAGATCTTAAAGAACATTACAGGTCCTCTCAGAGAGATCTTAAAGAACATTACAGGTCCTCTCAGAGATCTTAAAGAACATTACAGGTCCTCTCAGAGAGATCTTAAAGAACATTACAGGTCCTCTCAGAGAGATCTTAAAGAACATTACAGGTCCTCTCAGAGATCTTAAAGAACATTACAGGTCCTCTCAGAGAGATATTAAATAACATTACAGGTCCTCTCAGAGATCTTAAAGAACGTTACAGGTCCTCTCAGAGAGATCTTAAAGAACATTACAGGTCCTCTCAGAGAGATCTTAAAGAACATTACAGGTCCTCTCAGAGAGATCTTAAAGAGCATTACAGGTCCTCTCAGAGATCTTAAAGAACATTACAGGTCCTCTCAGAGAGATCTTAAAGAACATTACAGGTCCTCTCAGACAGATCTTAAAGAACATTACAGGTCCTCTCAGAGAGATCTTAAAGAACATTACAGGTCCTCTCAGAGAGATCTTAAAGAACATTACAGGTCCTCTCAGAGAGATCTTAAAGAACATTACAGGTCCTCTCAGAGAGATCTTAAAGAACATTACAGGTCCTCTCAGAGAGATCTTAAAGAACATTACAGGTCCTCTCAGAGAGATCTTAAAGGACATTACAGGTCCTCTCAGAGAGATCTTAAAGAACATTACAGGTCCTCTCAGAGAGATCTTAAAGAACATTACAGGTCCTCTCAGAGATCTTAAAGAACATTACAGGTCCTCTCAGAGATCTTAAAGAACATTACAGGTCCTCTCAGAGAGATCTTAAAGAACATTACAGGTCCTCTCAGAGAGATCTTAAAGAACATTACAGGTCCTCTCAGAGAGATCTTAAAGAACATTACAGGTCCTCTCAGAGAGATCTTAAAGAACATTACAGGTCCTCTCAGAGAGATCTTAAAGGACATTACAGGTCCTCTCAGAGAGATCTTAAAGAACATTACAGGTCCTCTCAGAGAGATCTTAAAGAACATTACAGGTCCTCTCAGAGAGATCTTAAAGAACATTACAGGTCCTCTCAGAGAGATCTTAAAGAACATTACAGGTCCTCTCAGAGATCTTAAAGAGCATTACAGGTCCTCTCAGAGAGATCTTAAAGAACATTACAGGTCCTCTCAGAGAGATCTTAAAGAACATTACAGGTCCTCTCAGAGATCTTAAAGAACATTACAGGTCCTCTCAGAGAGATATTAAAGAACATTACAGGTCCTCTCAGAGAGATCTTAAAGAACATTACAGGTCCTCTCAGAGATCTTAAAGAACATTACAGGTCCTCTCAGAGATCTTAAAGAACATTACAGGTCCTCTCAGAGGGATCTTAAAGAACATTACAGGTCCTCTCAGAGAGATCTTAAAGAACATTACAGGTCCTCTCAGAGACATCTTAAAGAACATTACAGGTCCTCTCAGAGAGATCTTAAAGAACAATACAGGTCCTCTCAGAGATCTTAAAGAACATTACAGGTCCTCTCAGAGAGATCTTAAAGAACATTACAGGTCCTCTCAGAGAGATCTTAAAGAACATTACAGGTCCTCTCAGAGAGATCTTAAAGAACATTACAGGTCCTCTCAGAGAGATCTTAAAGAACATTACAGGTCCTCTCAGAGAGATCTTAAAGGACATTACAGGTCCTCTCAGAGAGATCTTAAAGAACATTACAGGTCCTCTCAGAGAGATCTTAAAGAACATTACAGGTCCTCTCAGAGAGATCTTAAAGAACATTACAGGTCCTCTCAGAGAGATCTTAAAGAACATTACAGGTCCTCTCAGAGAGATCTTAAAGAACATTACAGGTCCTCTCAGAGATCTTAAAGAACATTACAGGTCCTCTCAGAGAGATCTTAAAGAACATTACAGGTCCTCTCAGAGAGATCTTAAAGAACATTACAGGTCCTCTCAGAGAGATCTTAAAGAACATTACAGGTCCTCTCAGAGAGATATTAAAGAACATTACAGGTCCTCTCAGAGAGATCTTAAAGAACATTACAGGTCCTCTCAGAGATCTTAAAGAACATTACAGGTCCTCTCAGAGATCTTAAAGAACATTACAGGTCCTCTCAGAGGGATCTTAAAGAACATTACAGGTCCTCTCAGAGAGATCTTAAAGAACATTACAGGTCCTCTCAGAGAGATCTTAAAGAACATTACAGGTCCTCTCAGAGATCTTAAAGAACATTACAGGTCCTCTCAGAGAGATCTTAAAGAACATTACAGGTCCTCTCAGAGAGATCTTAAAGAACATTACAGGTCCTCTCAGAGATCTTAAAGAACATTACAGGTCCTCTCAGAGAGATCTTAAAGAACATTACAGGTCCTCTCAGAGAGATCTTAAAGAACATTACAGGTCCTCTCAGAGAGATCCTAAAGAACATTACAGGTCCTCTCAGAGAGATCTTA
>NC_092088.1:106049571-106102071 GCF_045679555.1 Salvelinus alpinus
GGAGGCTGCTGAGGGGAGGACAGAGCTGGGCCAGGTCTCTATCGGTCAGGGTCAGTGGAGGCTGCTGAGGGGAGGACAGAGCTGGGCCAGGTCTCTATCGGTCAGGGTCAGTGGAGGCTGCTGAGGGGAGGACAGCGCTGGGCCAGGTCTCTATCGGTCAGGGTCAGGGGAGGCTGCTGAGGGGAGGACAGCGCTGGGCCAGGTCTCTATCGGTCAGGGTCAGTGGAGGCTGCTGAGGGGAGGACAGCGCTGGGCCAGGTCTCTATCGGTCAGGGGAGGCTGCTGAGGGAGGACAGCGCTGGGCCAGGTCTCTATCGGTCAGGGTCAGTGGAGGCTGCTGAGGGGAGGACAGAGCTAGGCCAGGTCTCTATCGGTCAGGGTCAGTGGAGGCTGCTGAGGGGAGGACAGAGCTGGGCCAGGTCTCTATCGGTCAGGGGAGGCTGCTGAGGGAGGACAGCGCTGGGCCAGGTCTCTATCGGTCAGGGTCAGTGGAGGCTGCTGAGGGGAGGACAGCGCTGGGCCAGGTCTCTATCGGTCAGGGTCAGGGGAGGCTGCTGAGGGGAGGACAGAGCTGGGCCAGGTCTCTATCGGTCAGGGTCAGTGGAGGCTGCTGAGGGGAGGACAGAGCTGGGCCAGGTCTCTATCGGTCAGGGTCAGTGGAGGCTGCTGAGGGGAGGACAGCGCTGGGCCAGGTCTCTATCGGTCAGGGTCAGTGGAGGCTGCTGAGGGGAGGACAGCGCTGGGCCAGGTCTCTATCGGTCAGGGGAGGCTGCTGAGGGGAGGACAGCGCTGGGCCAGGTCTCTATCGGTCAGGGTCAGTGGAGGCTGCTGAGGGGAGGACAGAGCTGGGCCAGGTCTCTATCGGTCAGGGTCAGGGGAGGCTGCTGAGGGGAGGACAGCGCTGGGCCAGGTCTCTATCGGTCAGGGGAGGCTGCTGAGGGGAGGACAGAGCTGGGCCAGGTCTCTATCGGTCAGGGTCAGTGGAGGCTGCTGAGGGGAGGACAGCGCTGGGCCAGGTCTCTATCGGTCAGGGGAGGCTGCTGAGGGGAGGACAGCGCTGGGCCAGGTCTCTATCGGTCAGGGGAGGACAGCGCTGGGCCAGGTCTCTATCGGTCAGGGTCAGGGGAGGCTGCTGAGGGGAGGACAGCGCTGGGCCAGGTCTCTATCGGTCAGGGTCAGTGGAGGCTGCTGAGGGGAGGACAGCGCTGGGCCAGGTCTCTATCGGTCAGGGGAGGCTGCTGAGGGGAGGACAGCGCTGGGCCAGGTCTCTATCGGTCAGGGTCAGTGGAGGCTGCTGAGGGGAGGACAGAGCTAGGCCAGGTCTCTATCGGTCAGGGTCAGTGGAGGCTGCTGAGGGGAGGACAGAGCTGGGCCAGGTCTCTATCGGTCAGGGGAGGCTGCTGAGGGGAGGACAGAGCTGGGCCAGGTCTCTATCGGTCAGGGTCAGTGGAGGCTGCTGAGGGGAGGACAGCGCTGGGCCAGGTCTCTATCGGTCAGGGTCAGGGGAGGCTGCTGAGGGGAGGACAGCGCTGGGCCAGGTCTCTATCGGTCAGGGTCAGGGGAGGCTGCTGAGGGGAGGACAGCGCTGGGCCAGGTCTCTATCGGTCAGGGGAGGCTGCTGAGGGGAGGACAGCGCTGGGCCAGGTCTCTATCGGTCAGGGTCAGTGGAGGCTGCTGAGGGGAGGACAGCGCTGGGCCAGGTCTCTATCGGTCAGGGTCAGTGGAGGCTGCTGAGGGGAGGACAGCTCATAATAAATGAAATCCGCTGGAATGGAGCAAATGGAAGCATTTACAATCATTTCGCTACATTCACAATAACATCTGATAACCATGTGACCAATAACATCTGCTAACCATGTGTATGTGACCAATAACATCTGATGACCATGTGACCAATAACATCTGATAACCATGTGTATGTGACCAATAACATCTGATAACCATGTGTATGTGACCAATAACATCTGATAACCATGTGTATGTGACCAATAACATCTGATAACCATGTGTATGTGACCAATAACATCTGCTAACCATGTGTATGTGACCAATAACATCTGCTGACCATGTGACCAATAACATCTGCTAACCATGTGTATGTGACCAATAACATCTGTTAACCATGTGACCAATAACATCTGCTAACCATGTGACCAATAACATCTGCTAACCATGTGTATGTGACCAATAACATCTGTTAACCATGTGACCAATAACATCTGCTAACCATGTGTATGTGACCAATAACATCTGATTTGGAATGGAATCAAATGGAATCATGTGTTTGATGGATTTGATTCCGTTCCACTGATTCCGCTCCAGCCATTGCCACGAGCCCGTCCTCCCTATTTAAGGTGCCACCAACCGCCGGTGCTCAGAGTGTTGTATGATGTAAGATCAGTGCTGCCACTGGATCTGGCTGATAAACGAGCCTTGGACAGAGATGTCAGCGAAACAGTGTCTCTCCAGCGTTGGAACAATACAGCAGCCGCCTGTTCCTGTCCCTCAGACAGTGTTTGCGTCCCTTTTGCCACCCTATTCCCCTATATAGTGCACTAGTTTTAACCAGAGACCTCTTTTTAGGCCCTGATCAAGTAGTGCAGTCTATAGGGAATAGGGTACCATTTGGAACACCAGACGGTGTTTCCTGCTCTGAGCTGTTGCTGCAATCATCAGGCCAACTTCTTGTTTTTGCCAGAGCAATAAGGAAACCTCTAGTCAGGGCTTTTGTTGTTTAAAGAAGTCTCTGTCCAATACTAAAACCCAACCAACCACTAATGGGACAATCCATTTCGTGGCTGGGAAAGATGATTGTTTAAACGTTAAATTGGGTAACAACAAGAATTGTAGGAATTTAATCAGAAATAATAATGACAATTAGTAAGTAAGTCAGTCTTTGTATGATGTAATATATTTTTATTTCTCAAAGCGTCTACCAAATAAAATAATACTATAGAACACAGGGCGTCAAACTGCCTCCATGCAGGGCCTGGTGTCTGTAGGGTTTTGTTTTTTTTCCTTTCAATTGAGACCTGGACAACCAGGTGAGGGGAGTTCCTTACTGAGACCTAGACAACCAGGTGAGGGGTGTTCCTTACTGAGACCTGGACAACCAGGTGAGGGGTGTTCCTTACTGAGACCTAGACAACCAGGTGAAGGGAGTTCCTTACTGAGACCTGGACCACCAGGTGAGGGGAGTTCCTTACTGAGACCTAGCCAACCAGGTGAGGGGGAGTTCCTTACTGAGACCTAGACAACCAGGTGAGGGGAGTTCCTTACTGAGACCTAGACCACCAGGTGAGGGGAGTTCCTTACTGAGACCTAGACCACCAGGTGAGGGGGAGTTCCTTACTGAGACCTAGACCACCAGGTGAGGGGAGTTACTGAGATCTGGACCACCAGGTGAGGGGAGTTCCTTACTGAGACCTAGACAACCAGGTGAGGGGAGTTCCTTACTGAGACCTAGACAACCAGGTGAGGGGTGTTCCTTACTGAGACCAAGACAACCAGGTGAGGGGTGTTCCTTACTGAGACCTAGACAACCAGGTGAAGGGGAGTTCCTTACTAATTAGTGACCTTAATTAATCAATCAAGTACTAGGGAGGACACTTGGCCCTCTGTGGAATGAGTTTGACACGTGGCCCTCTGTGGAATGAGTTTGATACGTGGCCCAAAGTGTAACAAGTTCACCTAAATATATTAAAGGTATTTATGAAGGATTGTTGTTCAAAACCGCTTTGAAAGTCGACTACAAACATTCCATGTTGAATGAGGTTATTCGTGACACTATTTAACTAAAAAAGCAATTAAATCTGTTTTGTTGGATTCAAAGTTCCTCGGATCACAAGGTTGACTTTTTCCCCTCCGTTGCGTTTCTTCTGCTGACAGTCTGATTGACCCCGGTAGGTGTGTGTGACCAGGAACTCTCCAAAGCTATATCCTACTGGCACAAATCTTCCATCACTCTCTCCACAAAGCTAGACATTGTGAAATGTCCAGCGATAGAGCGGAGAAACCTTTACCAGCTATTCCTGAAGATGATGGTAGAGATGATGAGAAGGGCTTTGGAAATGTTTTTGCTGAACTTGAATCAGTGGATTTGCCCCTGGGAACCACCTTAAGGTACTTACAATTTAATCCAAATATGGATAAAAAAAAGGGGGGAAAACTATTGTAGAACAGATTAATTTGTCAAATGTAAAACATTTTCATCTATTCATAATAGCTAATTGTGATTATAATCAATTTGTTTTTAATCTCACCATGAAACAATTATCTGTACAAATAGCTACGGTACTTTTGTAATTTAACAATGGCAGTGCAGTTTTAAATGAGATGTAGCATGGACAGAATGCTATTTGGTGGTGGTGCTCATTCTGTTACTATTAATAGCAATTTTATAAGTAGGGACTATTCATTCATAGATCCCCCTCTACTGATCTAAGGTCAGTTAACTGTATAGATGAATAAGTCAGATTTTACACTGATGGGTAGGATATTAGCAGGGAAACATGTCACTACGACATCACACACAGGTATCGTTACGCCCCTTATCGACCGAGTCCGGTACTGACCCGTTTCCCCGCAGTGGCACCGTCACCGCTCGACACTGTGATGATTACCAGCAACATGGCGGAAAATGAATCCGTGGAGTGTATAACCGAGCACGAACGTATTTTGCAAGAAATCGAGAGCACCGACACCGCTTGTGTCGGTCCGACACTTCGGTACGGAAATACATTTTCTTTAAAATATATATTTTATTATCTCATCGTTGGTGGTGAGGTAGAACAGTACATTGAAAGACCTTTTGTTAGCATCCAATTCCAAGCCAGCTAACGTTAGTTAGCTACATATCTTACAGAGCGTTGTTCCTATGCCACTGTGAGAAGGGTCGGCTAGCTTTAGGCAACCCGGTGTTTACACGTCAAGCATCATGTTCATATGTCATGTGTTGTAACGTTTATATGAGGGTTGTAATGTCGGGTTGGGTGACATGTCACAACTGTAAATATCAATAAGTGGGTGTGGCTCGTTATGCCCAAGGTTGTTAGCTAGCTAGTTGGCCAGCTAGCAGGTTAGCTAGTTAGTTGTATTAGCAGGCCACTAACTAGCTTCATTTGATAATAAGGAGTCTTGTTTATATGAATGTGAGTTTAAAACGTCACCACCGTTGTCAGGTTACTGTATAGTTAGCTTGGTAAATAGCTAGCAAACAAACTGGGGCACGTATTACTCACATAACTAACCTTACAGCCGTAGCTAAATGTATCATTAACTAGCTAGCTAACGTTACATCCATAGCAATATTTATCATTAACTAAGTAACTACTTAACGTTGCAGCATAGTTATATTTATCATTAGCTATGTAGCTAGCCAACGTTGCAGCCATAGCTATATTTATCATTAGCTATGTAGCTAGCTAACGTTAGCTTGCAATCCATAATGCAATCAAGTCATCGGCTAGCTGTCTATTCAGCAGAAAAGGATCCTAATATAGTTAGCTACTAGTTAGCCATGACTAACTAGATACTCCACATCAAAAACAGCTGGGGCCAAATACAGTGTATTGTAGCATGGGGTGGATTTGAATAAATGACACCACTCCATTCCCCTCCAGAACAGAAATAAAGCCCGCCAGCTGCATACCAGCCAACCAGAGGGGAGAGTGGCCTGTTATAGACCAATAAGGAGCCTAACTTTACTCCATATAGTCCATACCAGCCAACCAGAGGGGAGAGTGGCCTGTTATAGACCAATAAGGAGCCTAACTTTACTCCATATAGTCCATACCAGCCAACCAGAGGGGAGAGTGGCCTGTTATAGACCAATAAGGAGCCTAACTTTACTCCATATAGTCCATACCAGCCAACCAGAGGGGAGAGTGGCCTGTTATAGACCAATAAGGAGCCTAACTTTACTCCATATAGTCCATACCAGCCAACCAGAGGGGAGAGTGGCCTGTTATAGACCAATAAGGGGCCTAACTTTACTCCATATAGTCCAAGGATCTGACATGTTCTGTTTTAAGAGCTAATTGGTTCTGGAAGCCAAAACAGCCAAATACTCCCATCTAAAGGTGACTTGATTCTCAAATGATGGTATGGTTCTAGAAACATAAATTCCTCTACTTTAATATCACAATCAAACTCATTTCACAAACTGGTTTTAACACAGTTTTTGCAGTCGACAGTATTTGTCAGTGATAACACATTTGTTGGGGTCCGTGTCTTCCGTGTACACACAGGTGTTAGTGTAACGGATGTGAAATGGCTAGCTAGTTAGCGGGTACGTGCTAATAGCGTTTCAATCAGTTACGTCACTTGCTCTGAAACCTAGAAGTAGTGGTTCCCCTTGCTCTGCAAGGGCCGTGGCTTTTGTGGAGCAATGGGTAACGACGCTTCGTGGGTGACTGTTGTTGATGTGTGCAGAGGGTCCCTGGTTCGCGCCCGAGGTCGGGGCGAGGGGACGGACTAAAGTTATACTGTTACATTAGGAGAAGCAGATGGCTAATTAGCACAGGTAGTCTGTCTTCCATCTGTTCTCCGTAAGCACGCGCTGTAACATGGAGATATGACTGTGTGGGAACGCTAACCCTAAAAAGGTGTTTATGAATTTAACCTTTAAAAAAAATATATTATTATTATTTCTTGCAGATGTGGATAGTCCATATGCTTCCAAAACCGTACTGCAAGTGATACGTTCAGACTGAGAGTCGGAGCTCTTTGCAAAACTCCCCCGTACAGAAAACTCCCCCGTACAGAAAACTCTTATGTCATGTAATGGAACTGAGAGTCATAATCAATTGCTTGGCCTGTTATGACCTGTTATGGCCCCGTTATGGCCTGTTATGACCTGTTATGGCCTGTTATGGCTCCGTTATGGCTCCGTTATGGCCTGTTATGGCCTGTTATGGCTCCGTTATGGCCTGTTATGGCTCCGTTATGGCTCCGTTATGGCCTGTTATGGCTCCGTTATGGCCTGTTATGGCCTGTTATGGCTCCGTTATGGCCTGTTATGGCCTGTTATGGCTCCGTTATGGCCTGTTATGGCCTGTTATGGCCTGTTATGGCCTGTTATGGCCTTACATGCCTGTTATGGCCTGTTATGGCCGTACATGCCTGTTATAGTCTGTTATGGCCTGTTATGACCTGTTATGGCCTGTTATGGCCTGTTATGGCCTTACATGCCTGTTATGGCCTGTTATGGCCTCACATGCCTGTTATGGCCTGTTATGGCCTTACATGCCTGTTATGGCCTGTTATAGTCTGTTATGGCCTGTTATGGCTCCGTTATGGCCTGTTATGGCTCCGTTATGGCCTGTTATGGCCTGTTATGGCCTTACATGCCTGTTATGGCCTGTTATGGCCTGTTATGGCCGTACATGCCTGTTATAGTCTGTTATGGCCTGTTATGACCTGTTATGGCCTGTTATGGCCTGTTATGGCCTTACATGCCTGTTATGGCCTGTTATGGCCTCACATGCCTGTTATGGCCTGTTATGGCCTCACATGCCTGTTATGGCCTGTTATGGCCTCACATGCCTGTTATGGCCTGGGGCCACTTATCTATCTACTCCATCATTGCTGCTTCTGTCAAAACTATGACAGGTATGTTTCCTTGTTCAGCCAGTTTCAGCCTGGATATTGTATTGTCTCTGAGGTACAGAGGTTAGACTACTTCCTAGTTGCGTGTCAGTTCACTGTTAACACCGGTCCATAATACATCCTTTAGACTAGGTTCATCATGGCATTGGGAGCTTAACAATCCTGCTTTAGACCTGCACTGTGCAATACATTGAGTTGGCCAGAAAGGCATTTCACTGTACTGGGTCATGTGACCATTACAACTGGGAAACATTGCAGTAGTGACTGAAAAGTGTGTTAATGATTTTCAGTTCAAAGGGCAAACGAGGTGTGTTCATATCGTTAGGAAGTTAACCTTCAGTCTTCCTCTTATTGATGTGTGTGTGTGTGTGTGTGTGTGTGTGTGTGTGTGTGTGTGTGTGTGTGTGTGTGTGTGTGGTGTCCAGTGCCAACAACATCAGGGCTCATTGTTTTGTCCATCCTGCCTGTCGTCTGTTTGAATCGGTCAGTCGTCCTTTGGTTATCAGACTTCCTCAGTCCATCCTGATCTGCTTTCCAAATGACCCCCTATGCAGTGCACTAGGATCCATAGGGCTCTGGTCTAAAGTAGTGCACTATGTAGGGAATAGGGCTCTGGTCTAAAGTAGTGCACTATGTAGGGAATAGGGCTCTGATCTAAAGTAGTGCACTATGTAGGGAATAGGGCTCTGGTCTAACGTGGTGCACTATATAGGGAATAGGGCTGGACTGTGGTGCTGGCTGGAGGGCTGGAGGGCTGGACTGTGGTGCTGGGGGGCTGGACTGTGGTGCTGGGGGACTGGACTGTGGTGCTGACTGGAGGGCTGGAGGGCTGGACTGTGGTGCTGGGGGGCTGGACTGTGGTGCTGGGGGGCTGGACTGTGGCGCCGGGGGGCTGGACTGTGGCGCCGGCAGGGGGGCTGGACTGTGGCGCCGGGGGGCTGGACTGTGGCGCCGGCAGGGGGGCTGGACTGTGGCGCCGGGGGGCTGGACTGTGGCGCCGCAGGGGGGGGGGCTGGACTGTGGCGCCGGCAGGGTGGCTGGGGGCTGGATTGTGGCGCTGGCAGGGTGGGTGGATTGTGGCGCTGGCAGGGTGGCTGGGGGCTGGACTGTGGCGCCGGCAGGGTGGCTGGGGGCTGGATTGTGGCGCTGGCAGGGTGGGTGGATTGTGGCGCTGGCAGGAGGGCTGGGGGCTGGACTGTGGCGCTGGCAGGAGGGCTGGGGGCTGGACTGTGGCGCTGGCAGGGTGGGTGGCATAGACATTAAACCAGTAGATGGTGATAGCTCTGATGTCATCCACGTGTTCCTATGGAAAACTCCCGATGGCGCATGAAGCCGGAACTATTTGAATTTGAAGCCATGTTGCTGAATTTGGCTGAATAGCACCAAAAAAACACTAAGGATCATGGTCGATGTAGTTGTTCTTATCCTTCCTGAGAGAGCCAACCGGGAGCCTCCTCGTAGCCTGCCGGCCTGTGATTTGGTCTGTCTCAGCACGTGGTCCTGTGTGAAGGCAACTGTCAGAATGGATCACTATTTAAATAGATATGTAGCAGTTAGAATGGATCACCCTCTTAAATAGATATGTAGCAGTCAGAATGGATCACTATTTAAATAGATATGTAGCAGTTAGAATGGATCACTATTTAAATAGATATGTAGCAGTTAGAATGGATCACTATTTAAATAGATATGTAGCAGTCAGAATGGATCACTATTTAAATAGATATGTAGCAGTTAGAATGGATCACTATTTAAATAGATATGTAGCAGTTAGAATGGATCACTATTTAAATAGATATGTAGCAGTTAGAATGGATCACTATTTAAATAGATATGTAGCAGTTAGAATGGATCACTATTTAAATAGATATGTAGCAGTTAGAATGGATCACTATTTAAATAGATATGTAGCAGTTAGAATGGATCACTATTTAAATAGATATGTAGCAGTTAGAATGGATCACTATTTAAATAGATATGTAGCAGTCAGAATGGATCACTATTTAAATAGATATGTAGCAGTTAGAATGGATCACTATTTAAATAGATATGTAGCAGTTAGAATGGATCACTATTTAAATAGATATGTAGCAGTTAGAATGGATCACTATTTAAATAGATATGTAGCAGTCAGAATGGATCACTATTTAAATAGATATGTAGTAGTTAGAATGGATCACTATTTAAATAGATATGTAGCAGTTAGAATGGATCACTATTTAAATAGATATGTAGCAGTTAGAATGGATCACTATTTAAATAGATATGTAGCAGTTAGAATGGATCACTATTTAAATAGATATGTAGCAGTTAGAATGGATCACTATTTAAATAGATATGTAGCAGTTAGAATGGATCACTATTTAAATAGATATGTAGCAGTTAGAATGGATCACTATTTAAATAGATATGTAGCAGTCAGAATGGATCGATATTTAATTAGATATTTAGTAGTCAGAATGGATTGCTATTTAAATGTCTATTTGTAGCCAACTTTAAAATAATTGATCACGGGGATCGAACTTGATCACAATAAACACATTTTAGAGCCCAAAACGAACGTCATTGTATTATTTTGGTTAGTTCTGGCGGTTTTGTAATTTGCATAGGCTGTCTAGGGCAGACCGGTGTGTGTTTGTAGAGGACGATTACAGGCCTTTCCATCTAAATGGACCCATTAACACATTCAGATTGTGTCACATGCTTGGTAAACAACAGGTGTAGACTAACAGTGAAATGCTGACTGACTGGCTCATCCAGAGAAAGACCATAGAGAAATAAATAAGTTTTATAATAAAAGTCATAAATACAAAATGAGTAACGACAACTTGGCTATAGACAGGGTACCGGTACCAAGTCCATGTGCAGGGGTACGAGGTAATAACTTGGCTATAGACAGGGTACCAGTACCAAGTCCATGTGCAGGGCTACGAGGTAATAACTTGGCTATAGACAGGGTACCAGTACCAAGTCCATGTGCAGGGGTACGAGGTAATAACTTGGCTATAGACAGGGTACCGGTACCAAGTCCATGTGCAGGGGTACGAGGTAATAACTTGGCTATAGACAGGGTACCGGTACCAAGTCCATGTGCAGGGGTACGAGGTAATAACTTGGCTATAGACAGGGTACCGGTACCAAGTCCATGTGCAGGGGTATGAGGTAATAACTTGGCTATAGACAGGGTACCGGTACCAAGTCCATGTGCAGGGCTACGAGGTAATAACTTGGCTATAGACAGGGTACCGGTACCAAGTCCATGTGCAGGGCTACGAGGTAATAACTTGGCTATAGACAGGGTACCAGTACCAAGTCCATGTGCAGGGGTACGAGGTAATAACTTGGCTATAGACAGGGTACCAGTACCAAGTCCATGTGCAGGGGTACGAGGTAATAACTTGGCTATAGACAGGGTACCAGTACCAAGTCCATGTGCAGGGCTACGAGGTAATAACTTGGCTATAGACAGGGTACCGGTACCAAGTCCATGTGCAGGGGTACGAGGTAATAACTTGGCTATAGACAGGGTACCAGTACCAAGTCCATGTGCAGGGCTACGAGGTAATAACTTGGCTATAGACAGGGTACCAGTACCAAGTCCATGTGCAGGGGTACGAGGTAATAACTTGGCTATAGACAGGGTACCAGTACCAAGTCCATGTGCAGGGGTATGAGGTAATAACTTGGCTATAGACAGGGTACCAGTACCAAGTCCATGTGCAGGGGTACGAGGTAATAACTTGGCTATAGACAGGGTACCAGTACCAAGTCCATGTGCAGGGGTACGAGGTAATAACTTGGCTATAGACAGGGTACCAGTACCAAGTCCATGTGCAGGGGTACGAGGTAATAACTTGGCTATAGACAGGGTACCGGTACCAAGTCCATGTGCAGGGGTACGAGGTAATAACTTGGCTATAGACAGGGTACCAGTACCAAGTCCATGTGCAGGGGTACGAGGTAATAACTTGGCTATAGACAGGGTACCAGTACCAAGTCCATGTGCAGGGGTACGAGGTAATAACTTGGCTATAGACAGGGTACCAGTACCAAGTCCATGTGCAGGGGTACGAGGTAATAACTTGGCTATAGACAGGGTACCGGTACCAAGTCCATGTGCAGGGGTACGAGGTAATAACTTGGCTATAGACAGGGTACCGGTACCAAGTCCATGTGCAGGGGTACGAGGTAATAACTTGGCTATAGACAGGGTACCAGTACCAAGTCCATGTGCTGGGGTACGAGGTAATAACTTGGCTATAGACAGGGTACCAGTACCAAGTCCATGTGCAGGGGTACGAGGTAATAACTTGGCTATAGACAGGGTACCAGTACCAAGTCCATGTGCAGGGCTACGAGGTAATAACTTGGCTATAGACAGGGTACCAGTACCAAGTCCATGTGCAGGGGTACGAGGTAATAACTTGGCTATAGACAGGGTACCAGTACCAAGTCCATGTGCAGGGGTACGAGGTAATAACTTGGCTATAGACAGGGTACCAGTACCAAGTCCATGTGCAGGGGTACGAGGTAATAACTTGGCTATAGACAGGGTACCAGTACCAAGTCCATGTGCAGGGGTACGAGGTAATAACTTGGCTATAGACAGGGTACCAGTACCAAGTCCATGTGCAGGGGTACGAGGTAATAACTTGGCTATAGACAGGGTACCGGTACCAAGTCCATGTGCAGGGGTACGAGGTAATAACTTGGCTATAGACAGGGTACCGGTACCAAGTCCATGTGCAGGGGTACGAGGTAATAACTTGGCTATAGACAGGGTACCAGTACCAAGTCCATGTGCAGGGGTACGAGGTAATAACTTGGCTATAGACAGGGTACCAGTACCAAGTCCATGTGCAGGGGTACGAGGTAATAACTTGGCTATAGACAGGGTACCGGTACCAAGTCCATGTGCAGGGGTACGAGGTAATAACTTGGCTATAGACAGGGTACCGGTACCAAGTCCATGTGCAGGGGTACGAGGTAATAACTTGGCTATAGACAGGGTACCAGTACCAAGTCCATGTGCAGGGGTACGAGGTAATAACTTGGCTATAGACAGGGTACCAGTACCAAGTCCATGTGCAGGGGTACGAGGTAATAACTTGGCTATAGACAGGGTACCAGTACCAAGTCCATGTGCAGGGGTACGAGGTAATAACTTGGCTATAGACAGGGTACCAGTACCAAGTCCATGTGCAGGGGTACGAGGTAATAACTTGGCTATAGACAGGGTACCAGTACCAAGTCCATGTGCAGGGGTACGAGGTAATAACTTGGCTATAGACAGGGTACCAGTACCAAGTCCATGTGCAGGGGTACGAGGTAATAACTTGGATATATAGTTAGTGAAACACCCGGCCACAGACAGACGGGTTAGTGAAAACACCCGGCCACAGACAGACGGGTTAGTGAAAACACCCGGCCACAGACAGACGGGTTAGTGAAAACACCCGGCCACAGACAGACGGGTTAGTGAAACACCCGGCCACAGACAGACGGGTTAGTGAAAACACCCGGCCACAGACAGACGGGTTAGTGAAAACACCCGGCCACAGACAGACGGGTTAATGAAACACCCCTCTGAATCAGAGAGGTGGTGGAGGCTGCCTTAATGAGTCTTCTGCGTTTAACCCCTCTGAATCAGAGAGGTGGTGGAGGCTGCCTTAATGAGTCTTCTGCGTTTAACCCCTCTGAATCAGAGAGGTGGTGGAGGCTGCCTTAATGAGTCTTCTGCGTTTAACCCCTCTGAATCAGAGAGGTGGTGGAGGCTGCCTGAAATCGACATCCACGTCTTCGGCTCATGGGCAGAACAACAGATTTTTACCTTGTCAGCTTGGGGATTCGATCCAGCAACCTTTGGGTTACTGGCCCAACGCTCTAACCACTAGGCTACCTGTACCAGTACCATGTGCAGGGCTACAGGTAATTGAAGTCGATAAGTGAATAAGCAACAGGATAGATCATTAACAGTTGCAGCAGCGTATGTGATGAGTCAAAAGGGTCAATGCAGATAGTCCGGTTAACTATTTAACTAACTATTTAGCGTTCTTCTGGTTTAAGCTGTTCACCGTCCTGTTGGTTCTAGACTTGGTGCATTGTTAACCCTTGCCATGCGGTAGCAGAGAGATGCCAATCTTTAGGGCCTGCCTCTGACACTGTCTGGTATAGAGGTCCTGGATGGCAGGGAGCTCGTCCCCAGTGGTGTACTGGGCGGTACGCACTACCCTCTGACACTGTCTGGTATAGAGGTCCTGGATGGCAGGGAGCTCGTCCCCAGTGGTGTACTGGGCGGTACGCACTACCCTCTGACACTGTCTGGTATAGAGGTCCTGGATGGCAGGGAGCTCGTCCCCAGTGACGTACTGGGCGGTACACACTACCCTCTGCGGCCGGATGCCAGTTGCTATACCAGGCGGTGATGCAGCCAGTCGAGATTCTCTCAATGGTGTAGCTGTAGAACGTTTTGAGGATCTGTGGGACCATCCCAAATCTTTTCTACCTCCCTGAGAGGAAAGAGGCGTTGTCGTTCCCTCTTCGAGACTGTGTTGGTGTTTGTGGACCATACACCAAGGACCTTGAAGCCCTCGACCCACTCCACTACAGCCCCGTCGATGTGAATGGGGGCGTGCTCGGCCCTCCGTTTCCTGTAGTCCACAATCAGCTCCTTTGTCTTGCTGAAGTTGAGGGGAGAGGTTGTTGTCCTAGCACCACACTGTCAGGTCTCTGACTTCCTCCCTATAGGCGGTCTCATTGTCGGATGATCAGGCCTACCACCGTTGTGTTGTCAGTAAACTTAATGATGGTGTTGGAGTTGTGCGCGTCCACTCAGTCGTGGGTGAACAGGGAGTATAGGAGGGGACTGAGCACGCGCCCCTGAGGGGCCCCCGTGTTCAGGGTCAGCGTGGCGGATGTGTTGTTGCTTACCCTCACCACCTGGGAGCGGCCCGTCAGGAAGTCCAGGATCCAGTTGCAGAGGGTTCAGTCACAGGGTTCTTAGCTTAGTGCCCTCCAAGCTCGTCACTATGGTGTTGAGATATTAGTCAATTAACAGCGTTCTCACGTCAGGTGTTCTTCTTGTCTAGGAGACATTTTGTGGTGCAATAAAGAGTTCATCATCTGTTGGGGTGGTATGCGAATTGGAGTGGGTCTAGGGTGTCTGGGATGATGGTGTTGATATCTGCCTATGACCAGCCTTTCAAAACTTTTCATGGCTAACAGATGCTATTGGGCGATAGTCATTTAGACAGGTTACCTTGGCATTATTAGGCGCAGGGGACTATGGTGTTCTGCTGGAAACATGTAGGTATTACAGTGGGTCAGGGAGAGATTGAAAATGTCAGTGATAGCACTTGCCAGCTGGTCAGCGCATGCTCTGAGTATGTGTCCTGGTATTCCGTCTGGCCCTGCGGCCTTGGGATTGTTAACCTGTTTTACAGGTCTTACATCGGCTATGGAGAGCATGATCACACAGTCATCCAGAACAGCTTGTACTCTCACGCATGGTTCAGTGTTGCTTGCCTCGTAGTGAGCATAGAAGGCATTTAGCTCGTCTGGTATTTTCGTGTCACTGAGCAGCTTGCGACTGTGTTTCCCTTTGTAATCTGTGATAGTTTGCAAGCCCTGCCACATCCGATGAGCGTCAGAGCCGGCGAAGTAGGATTCGATCTTAGTCCTGTTTTGAAGCTTTGCCTGTTTGATGGCTCTTCGGAGGTCGTAGCGGGATTTGTCATAAGTGGCCGCGCTCCTTAAACGCGGAACACTAGCCTTTAGCTCAGTGCGGATGTTGCCCATAATCCATGGCTTCTGGTTGGGATATGTACGTACGGTCACTGTGGGGACTACGTCGTTGATGCACTTATTAATGAAGCCGGTGACTGATGTGGTAAACCTCTCATTGCCATCCCGGGACATATTCCAGTCTGTGCTAGCGAAACTATCCTGTAGCTTAGTATCGGCTTCATCGGACCACTTCCGGTGTTCCACTGGTACTTCCTGTTTGTTTTTGCTTGAAGGCAGGAATCGGGAGGATAGAGTTATGGTCAGATTTGCCAAATAGAGGGTGAGCTTTGTCTGTGTTTTAAGTGAAGCCAATACCGTTTCAATTCGTGTCTTTGAAGAAAGAATAATGACAGATCTGTGGTGGATAAAGTCTTTTTTTAATTTGAGGGAATTCTGTGAGACGAACTAAAGCTTGTTCACTGCACGCCACTGGAAGTCAGTTCTTCAGCTCCATTTCCTAATGGAGGGAGTCAAATGTTTCTGTGAATCAAGATCGGGACATCGATGCAGGATTCTGGAGCCGAATTTATAAAACCCATTTAGTTCGTCGATAACTTGGGACAGAGTGTTGCTAATGGCATCATGCTCTTGTCACAACGGTCCTTTTTCACAAATCGCAGTTAGGAGCCAAGGCTGTATCTGGGTCAGTTGGTGCAGGGAGTTCCACAGGTCTACATTTACATTCTATTAGTTATTCCCTGGTTTTTTGCTTCTCCTGGCTCATGGGTGTCAGTGACAGAGCGGTTGGTTCGTCTCGTTGTCGTGCACAGCCAGTGTCCCGGGGAGTTGGGGGGGTTGAGCACAATGGTGCCAGGCTTTGTGTTCTGTGGCTCACCCTCTTCAGTCTGCTGCTCACCCTCTTCAGTCTGCTGCTCACCCTCTTCAGTCTGCAGCTCACCCTCTTCAGTCTGCAGCTCACCCTCTTCAGTCTGCTGCTCACCCTCTTCAGTCTGCAGGCCAGAGGAAGCCTGAGTTCCTCCCCCTCTCCCCCTCTAGCTCTTCCCTCAGCCCCACAGGAAGCACCTGCAGCCTGTCTCTCTCTCTAACCGCCTCAGCCAGTCAGGATATCACTGCATGACAGCGGCCCCCCCAAACGTTTGAAAGATGGACTGTTTTCCGAGGCCGTTTTTGGGGGCTGAAACGTAGCTGTCGTCCTCCTGCATTGTGACCCAGAGGAAAACATCTGTCCCCATCGAACGTTTTATCTCCTGGCACACGTTCACTCTTTTGTTTCAGCCTCGTGTTGATGAGTGAGAATAAATCTAGAAGGTGGTATAATGAGGTTAAACTGCTCTCGGACAAGGTCGTAGGGAAGTAGCATGGTCGGGTCACGCTGTTCTGTGTAAAGAGCAATAAATCGGCACCTCCCTCAGCAGGGGAAAGTCTGTTGTGGAGAACACGAACAGAACCACAGAATCCAGACATTAAAACACAATTCAACAATATTCAAAAAATTTATTGAACTAGTAGGGAATCAACTAAATGTATTGAACTCAGTAGGGAATCAACTAAATGTATTGAACTTAGTAGGGAATCAACTAAATGTATTGAACTTAGTAGGGAATCAACTAAATGTATTGAACTTAGTAGGGAATCAACTAAATGTATTGAACTAGTAGGGAATCAACAGAATGTATTGAATTAGTAGGGAATCAACAGAATGTATTGAACTTAGTAGGGAATCAACTAAATGTATTGAACTAGTAGGGAATCAACAGAATGTATTGAATTAGTAGGGAATCAACTAAATGTATTGAACTTAGTAGGGAATCAACTAAATGTATTGAACTAGTAGGGAATCAACAGAATGTATTGAATTAGTAGGGAATCAACTAAATGTATTGAACTCAGTAGGGAATCAACTAAATGTATTGAACTTAGTAGGGAATCAACTAAATGTATTGAACTTAGTAGGGAATCAACTAAATGTATTGAACTAGTAGGGAATCAACAGAATGTATTGAATTAGTAGGGAATCAACTAAATGTATTGAACTTAGTAGGGAATCAACTAAATGTATTGAACTTAGTAGGGAATCAACTAAATGTAGTGAATCAACTAAATGTATTGAACTCAGTAGGGAATCAACTAAATGTATTGAACTCAGTAGGGAATCAACTAAATGTATTGAACTTAGTAGGGAATGAACTAAATGTATTGAACTCAGTAGGGAATCAACTAAATGTATTAAACTTAGTAGGGAATCAACTAAATGTATTGAACTTAGTAGGGAATCAACTAAATGTATTGAACTTAGTAGGGAATGAACTAAATGTATTGAACTTAGTAGGGAATCAACTAAATGTATTGAACTAGTAGGGAATCAACAGAATGTATTGACTTAGTAGGGAATCAACTAAATGTATTGAACTTAGTAGGGAATCAACTAAATGTAGTGAATCAACTAAATGTATTGAACTCAGTAGGGAATCAACTAAATGTATTGAACTCAGTAGGGAATCAACTAAATGTATTGAACTCAGTAGGGAATCAACTAAATGTATTGAACTCAGTAGGGAATCAACTAAATGTATTGAACTTAGTAGGGAATCAACTAAATGTATTGAACTTAGTAGGGAATGAACTAAATGTATTGAACTCAGTAGGGAATCAACTAAATGTATTAAACTTAGTAGGGAATCAACTAAATGTATTGAACTTAGTAGGGAATCAACTAAATGTATTGAACTTAGTAGGGAATCAACTAAATGTATTGAACTTAGTAGGGAATCAACTAAATGTATTGAACTTAGTAGGGAATCAACTAAATGTATTGAACTTAGTAGGGAACAAACAAAATGTATTGAATTTACTTGAGCATTTTTATAATTTGACCAAGTTAATCAATACCACATGACCCAGAATGCATCAGTGATTTGTATTTTCCTACAACTTTCTGAAATGGCATGCCCGTGTGTGTGTGTGTGTGTGTGTGTGTGTGTGTGTGTGTGTGTGTGTGTGTGTGTGTGTGTGTGTGTGTGTGTGTGTGTGTGTGTGTGTGTGTGTGTGTGTGTGTGTGTGTGTGTGTGTGTGTGTGTGTGTGTGTGTGTGTGTGTCTACACGTTGTGTAGCCGTTAGCAATGATGCTAATGATAACCTTCTGGTAGAGATGGATATGCTTTTCCCCCTAAAAACCTTCTAAATGAAATGTGAACTACAAAGTAGCCTGGCTGAATGATATCATGGTTATTTGCATCAATCCAGTCGCCCTTGAAGGGTAATTACACCCCAAAATTTACATTTCTTTGATTTTCTTTTTTCCCAGACCTAAAAGTGGTCTCCTGATGTGAGTTAAGTATTGTTGTAAGACTTGTAAGATCCAATTCTGTTTTTATTTTGTTTTTAAAAGTATGATTTTTGAAAGAGATACCCTGAAGAAGAAGAAAGAGGGAAACACGTAAACGGACAAATCAACAGATTTTCTCGGCGCCATATCAGTGATCTCTTCTCTAGTTATTTCACAAACACAGTGAGCTCTGGGCCGTTGTACCCTGTGTTCGTCTTCCTTCCCAAGCATCACTGGGTTTTACACAGCAATGGTTTCATGTTCTCTCCTATTTTCTAACTGTCACGTTTTGACCATAGTTCTTGTGTGTTTTACTTGTTTTAGTGTTTGGTCAGGACGTGAGCTGGGTGGGCATTCTATGTTGTGTGTCTAGTTTGTCTGTTTCTATGTGTTTGGCCTAATATGGTTCTCAATCAGAGGCAGGTGTTTTGTGTTGTCTCTGATTGGGAATCATATTTAGGTGGCTTGTTTTGTGTTGGGATTTTGTGGGTGGTTGTTTCCTGTCTTTGTGTTTTCTCTGCACCAGATAGGGCTGTATCGGTTTGCCACATTTTGTTGTAAGTGTTCACGTTATTTCGTAATTAAATATGTTGAGCACAAACTACGCCGCGTGTTGGTCCGATCCCTGCTACACCTCCTCTTCAGACGAAGAGGATGAAGGCTGCCGTTACACTAACGCAGGAGATGTGTGGGTCATTCTGGGGAACTCGACAAACTGGACAAATTTGTGTTCAAGGGATCTGCATGGTTATTAGAAGATTCAAATATTCAAACAGACGTTTTAATATTCGAATACTTGTGAGACTATTTTAAAACACAGGCTTTTTCTAAATGGAAAAAATATATATATAAGAATCCATGTGACATTGTTGCATAGAAGGATATATCATGACATTTCAAATGCTTAATTTATAAAAACGGCGAACTTTTCAATGTCGTTTTTATTACATGTGCCCGGTAGACCAATCGAAGAGGCTCAATGTGTAGCAAGTGGACTGAGAGTTACGTAACGGAATGCAAAATTACCAAATTAAGTTGGTGAAATGAGGAGTTAGGCGACAAGGAGCAACCAACGGGGAGGCTGTATTATCTGAATGGGGTTGTATGTTTTTTACAGTTTACCGCCCAGCCCTAAGGCCTAGGGCCTGTCCCAAATGGCACAGTTTACCGCCCAGCCCTAAGGCCTAGGGCCTGTCCCAAATGGCACAGTTTACCGCCCAGCCCTAAGGCCTAGGGCCCGTCCCAAATGGCACAGTTTACCGCCCAGCCCTAAGGCCTAGGGCCTGTCCCAAATGGCACAGTTTACCGCCCAGCCCTAAGGCCTAGGGCCTGTCCCAAATGGCACAGTTTACCGCCCAGCCCTAAGGCCTAGGGCCCGTCCCAAATGGCACAGTTTACCGCCCAGCCCTAAGGCCTAGGGCCTGTCCCAAATGGCACAGTTTCCCACCCAGCCCTAAGGCCTAGGGCCCGTCCCAAACGGCACTAATCCCTATATATCCTCAACTGTGGATCTCCAAGCCAGTTCCACTGCTTTAGTTCATTGTTCCCCTCTGAGTCACTGATGTAGACCTGGGACACCAGGTGGGTGTAAATAATGATCAGGTAGAACAGAAAACCACCAGGCTCCGGACCTCGTAGGGTCAGAGTTGAATACCCATGCCCTATATAGTGCACTATTTTGGACCATAGCCATTTGGGATGTAGCCTAGGCCTATATACAGAGAGATAATGCCAGTTAAGACCTGTTGTTCAGGCCACATGGTGATATCTCCTCTCAAGTCTAATGTAGGGGGAGGCCGTATCATTTGGAAATGTAAACACAGGAAAAACTCATTTTTGACTGCACTGGGCCTTTTTTAAGACTCCGAAATGTTTAATCTGTAACTGCTACAAAGTAAAGATTGGTGTCGGGTGAAGCTTTACTGCTTGCTCTTTAATGAGTATTTTGATTTCAATAACAATTTCCTGCACATTTAATATATGAATATTTAAAAATATAAACATTAATATTTTTTTTGAGGGGGGGGGGATTTCTCTAATCTTTCAATATATTGTTAAACATAATCTACTCTACGGACATATCAAAGTTCCAGAGTGAGGCCTCTGCTGTTATCAACAGAGTGAATGTGAAAATGGATAACAGAAGGGTCTCCCCAGTGGGGCCTCTGCTGTTATCAACAGAGTGAATGTGAAAATGGATAACAGAAGGGTCTCCCCAGTGGGGCCTCTGCTGTTATCAACAGAGTGAATGTGAAAATGGATAACAGAAGGGTCTCCCCAGTGGGGCCTCTGCTGTTATCAACAGACTGAATGTGAAAATGGATAACAGAAGGGTCTCCCCAGTGAGGCCTCTGCTGTTATCAACAGACTGAATGTGAAAATGGATAACAGAAGGGTCTCCCCAGTGGGGCCTCTGCTGTTATCAACAGACTGAATGTGAAAATGGATAACAGAAGGGTCTCCCTCTGCTGGTGATGTGCAGATATACCAGTGTTTTTCACAAGCACATGGAGTAGCCAGCCAATAGAAAGAGGCCAGGTTCCCCCAGGGTAACACATTTTTGCACAACAAGCTCTATTTTGGTGGCCTCTAATACGTTCTAATGCTCTCTCTATAGCATCGCTAGGGTAGTCCTATAGAGGCTAGTCCTATAGCATCGCTAGGGTAGTCCTATAGAGGCTAGTCCTATAGCATCGCTAGGGTAGTCCTATAGAGACTAGTCCTATAGCATTGCTAGGCTAGTCCTATAGCATCGCTAGGCTAGTCCTATAGAGGCTAGTCCTATAGCATCGCTAGGCTAGTCCTATAGCATCGCTAGGCTATTCCTATAGCATCGCTAGGGTAGTCCTATAGAGGCTAGTCCTATAGCATCGCTAGGCTAGTCCTATAGCATCGCTAGGGTAGGCTAAGTCTATAGTCTCTCTATAGCCTTTAGGTTAGGCTTAGCTCAATCTAGGCTAGGTCTAGAGCCTCGCTAGGGTAGGCTAGGTCTAGAGCCTCGCTAGGGTAGGCTAGGTCTAGAGCCTCGCTAGGGTAGGCTAGGTCTAGAGCCTCTCTGGGGTAGGCTAATGGCCTCTCTGCGGTAGGCTAGACTAGGTCTATAGCCTCTCTGGGGTAGGCTAGACTAGGTCTATAGCCTCTCTGGGCTAGGCTAGGCTAGGTCTATAGCCTCTCTGGGGTAGGCTAGGCTAGGTCTATAGCCTCTCTGGGGTGGGCTAGGCTAGGTCTATAGCCTCTCTGGGGTAGGCTAGGCTAGGTCTATAGCTCATTGTTAGTTGATGTTGGATGTGTTTGCTGTAGTAACCCTGGGTACCTCACACGGTATGAATATCCCAGTCACAGTAGAAAGTAGAGGTCAACTGAAGTTAGTTTCCTGCTGTGGCTGTGGAAACTGTGGAAGTTAGTTTCCAAAGTGTGGCTGTGACACTTGTGTTCCTCTTTGGCCACCATGTGGACTGTGTTTACTAGGTCGCTGTCACTGTGTGTGGTGTGACCTCAGACACCATTCACTGTCTGTAGTTCAGGGTAAAAGTCTTAACAAATGATTCATGAACAATTACTGGTCTGTTATGGAAAGCAGTGTGAGTGGAAACTGTGAGCGTAATCAGACTACCTACCGCAGGTGTCTTTTCTATGGCTCTGAATGCCCATAAAGGAAGAGTCAGTTATAGATACTCAACCAAATAGGCTTTCTTTATGGTGTGGCAGCAGGTGGTAGGCTTTGCCTGGTAGAGGTCATTGAATTGGTGTGGCTTATAGGGATGTGACAAATGGAAGAAAAATCATAAAGTTTAAACTGATAAAAAAAAAAAACGTTTTTCCATTTAAAATGCTAATAAAACTGTCCATGTGATTTCACGATGCAGCTGTGCTGCGGCCAGTAGTGGTTTAGGTCTCACGATGCAGCTGTGCTGTGGCCAGTAGTGGTTTAGGTCTCACGATGCAGCTGTGCTGCGGCCAGTAGTGGTTTAGGTCTCACGATGCAGCTGTGCTGCGGCCAGTAGTGGTTTAGGTCTCACGGTGCAGCTGTGCTGTGGCCAGTAGTGGTTTAGGTCTCACGATGCAGCTGTGCTGCGGCCAGTAGTGGTTTAGGTCTCACGATGCAGCTGTGCTGTGGCCAGTAGTGGTTTAGGTCTCACGATGCAGCTGTGCTGCGGCCAGTAGTGGTTTAGGTCTCACGATGCAGCTGTGCTGCGGCCAGTAGTGGTTTAGGTCTCACGGTGCAGCTGTGCTGCGGCCAGTAGTGGTTTAGGTCTCACGATGCAGCTGTGCTGTGGCCAGTAGTGGTTTAGGTCTCACGATGCAGCTGTGCTGCGGCCAGTAGTGGTTTAGGTCTCACGGTGCAGCTGTGTTGCGGCCAGTAGTGGTTTAGGTCTCACGGTGCAGCTGTGCTGCGGCCAGTAGTGGTTTAGGTCTCACGGTGCAGCTGTGCTGCGGCCAGTCGTGGTTTAGGTCTCACGGTGCAGCTGTGCTGCGGCCAGTCGTGGTTTAGGTCTCACGGTGCCTTTTTCAACATGGCGAAGTATTGCACCTGTACTAATGTTACTGTACCTCAACTCCACCTCACAAAGTCTGCATCTCCTTCTCATTTAAACTTCTCAAAGTATTGTCATATAGGACTGATTCCTCGACTCCCATTTCTGATTTGTCAACATTTTGATTCCGCTGGGAATCGACTCCCAAGATTCAATATTTTTGGAACGGAGGAGACTGATTAGTTTGCCGTACTTCCCGAAAACAAAAACACTGGCGTCTTTCATAGCGAGGTGAGGGGCTCAGAACTGGCAGGTCAGCCACCAGACAGACAGAACCATCAGAACTGGCAGGTCAGCCACCAGACAGACATTCAGAACCATCAGAACTGGCAGGTCAGCCACCAGACAGACAGTCAGAACCGTGCACTGGGCCTATCAGTACTGGCAGGTCAGCCACCAGACAGACATTCAGAACCGTGCACTAGGCCTATCAGAACTGGCAGGTCAGCCACCAGACAGTCAGAACCGTGCATTAGGCCTATCAGTACTGGCAGGTCAGCCACCAGACAGACAGTCAGAACCATCAGAACTGGCAGGTCAGCCACCAGACAGACAGTCAGAACCGTGCACTGGGCCTATCAGTACTGGCAGGTCAGCCACCAGACAGACATTCAGAACCGTGCACTAGGCCTATCAGAACTGGCAGGTCAGCCACCAGACAGTCAGAACCGTGCATTAGGCCTATCAGTACTGGCAGGTCAGCCACCAGACAGACAGTCAGAACCATCAGAACTGGCAGGTCAGCCACCAGACAGACAGTCAGAACCGTGCACTGGGCCTATCAGTACTGGCAGGTCAGCCACCAGACAGACATTCAGAACCGTGCACTAGGCCTATCAGAACTGGCAGGTCAGCCACCAGACAGTCAGAACCGTGCATTAGGCCTATCAGTACTGGCAGGTCAGCCACCAGACAGACAGTCAGAACCATCAGAACTGGCAGGTCAGCCACCAGACAGACAGTCAGAACCGTGCACTGGGCCTATCAGTACTGGCAGGTCAGCCACCAGACAGACATTCAGAACCGTGCACTAGGCCTATCAGAACTGGCAGGTCAGCCACCAGACAGTCAGAACCGTGCACTAGGCCTATCAGTACTGGCAGGTCAGCCACCAGACAGACATTCAGAACCATCAGAACTGGCAGGTCAGCCACCAGACAGACAGTCAGAACCGTGCACTGGGCCTATCAGTACTGGCAGGTCAGCCACCAGACAGACATTCAGAACCGTGCACTAGGCCTATCAGAACTGGCAGGTCAGCCACCAGACAGTCAGAACCGTGCACTAGGCCTATCAGTACTGGCAGGTCAGCCACCAGACAGACAGTCAGAACCGTCAGAACTGGCAGGTCAGCCACCAGACAGACAGTCAGAACCGTGCACTGGGCCTATCAGTACTGGCAGGTCAGCCACCAGACAGACATTCAGAACCGTGCACTAGGCCTATCAGAACTGGCAGGTCAGCCACCAGACAGACAGAACCGTGCACTAGGCCTATCAGTACTGGCAGGTCAGCCACCAGACAGACAGTCAGAACCATCAGAACTGGCAGGTCAGCCACCAGACAGACAGTCAGAACCATCAGTACTGGCAGGTCAGCCACCAGACAGACAGTCAGAACCATCAGTACTGGCAGGTCAGCCACCAGACAGACAGTCAGAACCATCAGAACTGGCAGGTCAGCCACCAGACAGACAGTCAGAACCATCAGAACTGGCAGGTCAGCCACCAGACAGACAGTCAGAACCATCAGTACTGGCAGGTCAGCCACCAGACAGACAGTCAGAACCATCAGAACTGGCAGGTCAGCCACCAGACAGACAGTCAGAACCATCAGAACTGGCAGGTCAGCCACCAGACAGACAGTCAGAACCATCAGAACTGGCAGGTCAGCCACCAGACAGACAGGCCTAGTGCATGGTTCTGTCTTGTCTATCAGCATTCAAAAGCTGTATCTTGCAAAGTGTCTCGCTAGGATATTGAGATGAGGTGAGATGATTCACTCTCCACACACAGTTTCTGGTCATGTCCACGGGTTTGCTTCATATGGTAACCAGGGCACCAAAACAGTGGACAAGTCGAGCCTCGTACTTCAAAAACGCTCTTAGTTGTTGTGGAAATTGACCCATTATGCTGTTGACTATCTATTTCATATGGCTGAGTCTTCATTTAAATGACACAATTTCCCCAGGCCTCTACAGCCGACCGTCTAGTTAGGCTACAGCACAGAAAATAAGGTTTTGTGATAACCACACTGTAATTTTAATTGTGTTTTTTGGGGGTTAGGAATTTTTCTCAGCGTTAAGGTTCCCAATTTGGTTTAAAAGTTTGACCGTTCATATCCACTATTTGCTCCATCCTAAAGTATGTCTAGACTGACTACTCCTTTTCACTTCCTGGTTCTGCTGTGGCTGTTCTGCGTTTTGTCCAGTAGGGGGAGTCGTAGGTTCATAAACTGGACAGATCTCTATCAACCCTGTTTTGTTCCCAGTTCACCCCCCACCCACAGCTTGGTGTTTGTTCCCAGTTCACCCCCCACCACAGCTTGGTGTTTGTTCCCAGTTCACCCCCCACCCACAGCTTGGTGTTTGTTCCCAGTTCACCCCCCACCACAGCTTGGTGTTTGTTCCCAGTTCACCCCCCACCCACAGCTTGTTCCCAGTTCACCCCCCACCACAGCTTGTTCCCAGTTCACCCCCCACCACAGCTTGTTCCCAGTTCACCCCCCACCACAGCTTGGTGTTTGTTCCCAGTTCACCCCCCACCACAGCTTGGTGTTTGTTCCCAGTTCACCCCCCACCCACAGCTTGTTCCCAGTTCACCCCCCACCACAGCTTGGTGTTTGTTCCCAGTTCACCCCCCACCCACAGCTTGTTCCCAGTTCACCCCCCACCCACAGCTTGTTCCCAGTTCACCCCCCACCACAGCTTGGTGTTTGTTCCCAGTTCACCCCCCACCCACAGCTTGTTCCCAGTTCACCCCCCACCACAGCTTGTTCCCAGTTCACCCCCCACCACAGCTTGTTCCCAGTTCACCCCCCACCACAGCTTGGTGTTTGTTCCCAGTTCACCCCCCACCCACAGCTTGTTCCCAGTTCACCCCCCACCACAGCTTGTTCCCAGTTCACCCCCCACCACAGCTTGGTGTTTGTTCCCAGTTCACCCCCCACCCACAGCTTGTTCCCAGTTCACCCCACACCACAGCTTGGTGTTTGTTCCCAGTTCACCCCCCACCACAGCTTGTTCCCAGTTCACCCCCCACCACAGCTTGTTCCCAGTTCACCCCCCACCCACAGCTTGTTCCCAGTTCACCCCCCACCCACAGCTTGTTCCCAGTTCACCCCCCACCACAGCTTGGTGTTTGTTCCCAGTTCACCCCCCACCACAGCTTGTTCCCAGTTCACCCCCCACCCACAGCTTGTTCCCAGTTCACCCCCCACCACAGCTTGTTCCCAGTTCACCCCCCACCCACAGCTTGTTCCCAGTTCACCCCCCACCCACAGCTTGTTCCCAGTTCACCCCCCACCCACAGCTTGTTCCCAGTTCACCCCCCACCCACAGCTTGGTGTTTGTTCCCAGTTCACCCCCCACCCACAGCTTGGTGTTTGTTCCCAGTTCACCCCCCACCCACAGCTTGGTGTTTGTTCCCAGTTCACCCCCCACCCACAGCTTGTTCCCAGTTCACCCCCCACCACAGCTTGGTGTTTGTTCCCAGTTCACCCCCCACCCACAGCTTGTTCCCAGTTCACCCCCCACCCACAGCTTGGTGTTTGTTCCCAGTTCACCCCCCACCACAGCTTGGTGTTTGTTCCCAGTTCACCCCCCACCACAGCTTGTTCCCAGTTCACCCCCCACCACAGCTTGTTCCCAGTTCACCCCCCACCCACAGCTTGTTCCCAGTTCACCCCCCACCCACAGCTTGTTCCCAGTTCACCCCCCACCACAGCTTGTTCCCAGTTCACCCCCCACCACAGCTTGTTCCCAGTTCACCCCCCACCACAGCTTGGTGTTTGTTCCCAGTTCACCCCCCACCACAGCTTGGTGTTTGTTCCCAGTTCACCCCCCACCACAGCTTGTTCCCAGTTCACCCCCCACCACAGCTTGGTGTTTGTTCCCAGTTCACCCCCCACCCACAGCTTGTTCCCAGTTCACCCCCCACCACAGCTTGGTGTTTGTTCCCAGTTCACCCCCCACCACAGCTTGGTGTTTGTTCCCAGTTCACCCCCCACCCACAGCTTGTTCCCAGTTCACCCCCCACCCACAGCTTGTTCCCAGTTCACCCCCCACCACAGCTTGGTGTTTGTTCCCAGTTCACCCCCCACCCACAGCTTGTTCCCAGTTCACCCCCCACCCACAGCTTGTTCCCAGTTCACCCCCCACCACAGCTTGGTGTTTGTTCCCAGTTCACCCCCCACCCACAGCTTGTTCCCAGTTCACCCCACACCACAGTTTGTTCCCAGTTCACCCCCCACCACAGCTTGTTCCCAGTTCACCCCCCACCACAGCTTGTTCCCAGTTCACCCCCCACCACAGCTTGTTCCCAGTTCACCCCCCACCACAGCTTGGTGTTTGTTCCCAGTTCACCCCCCACCCACAGCTTGTTCCCAGTTCACCCCCCACCACAGCTTGTTCCCAGTTCACCCCCCACCCACAGCTTGTTCCCAGTTCACCCCCCACCACAGCTTGTTCCCAGTTCACCCCCCACCACAGCTTGTTCCCAGTTCACCCCCCACCACAGCTTGGTGTTTGTTCCCAGTTCACCCCCCACCACAGCTTGGTGTTTGTTCCCAGTTCACCCCCCACCACAGCTTGTTCCCAGTTCACCCCCCACCACAGCTTGGTGTTTGTTCCCAGTTCACCCCCCACCCACAGCTTGTTCCCAGTTCACCCCCCACCACAGCTTGGTGTTTGTTCCCAGTTCACCCCCCACCCACAGCTTGTTCCCAGTTCACCCCCCACCCACAGCTTGTTCCCAGTTCACCCCCCACCACAGCTTGGTGTTTGTTCCCAGTTCACCCCCCACCACAGCTTGTTCCCAGTTCACCCCCCACCCACAGCTTGTTCCCAGTTCACCCCCCACCACAGCTTGTTCCCAGTTCACCCCCCACCACAGCTTGTTCCCAGTTCACCCCCCACCCACAGCTTGTTCCCAGTTCACCCCCCACCACAGCTTGGTGTTTGTTCCCAGTTCACCCCCCACCACAGCTTGGTGTTTGTTCCCAGTTCACCCCCCACCACAGCTTGGTGTTTGTTTCTCCATCAGATGGCGGTATGACTCTCTGTTAGAAGGATCATGTCGCCTCAGACTCCTAATATTGACCCATTACTTCTGCAGCCCACTGACTTTAAAGCACTAACTTTAGGCTTTGTGTGCTAGGTAGTGCACTGGCTATCAGAGCCCTCCCTCCACTCTGTCCCAGCCCAGCCTACACGGTTGGTTAGGTGATATCTCAGCCCAGTCTACACTGTTGGTTAGGTGATATCTCAGCCCAGTCTACACTGTTGGTTAGGTGATATCTCAGTCTACACTGTTGGTTAGGTGATATCCCAGCCTACACTGTTGGTTAGGTGATATCTCAGCCTACACTGTTGGTTAGGTGATATCCCAGCCTACACTGTTGGTTAGGTGATATCCCAGCCTACACTGTTGGTTAGGTGATATCTCAGCCCAGTCTACACTGTTGGTTAGGTGATATCTCAGTCTACACTGTTGGTTAGGTGATATCTCAGCCCAGTCTACACTGTTGGTTAGGTGATATCTCAGTCTACACTGTTGGTTAGGTGATATTTCTTGTTTTGTTGTTTTGAAGAATTGTGTTCCAAATTGCACCCTACATAGTGCACTACTTCTGACCAGAGCCCTGTGACTATATAGGGAATAGGGTGCCATTAGGGGTGCAGGCTACATCTCTGTGAGATAATGTATGGAGATGTGACTGGTATCTGAACGTTCTCTCCCCTTGTGACAGTGACTACATTCATCATGTTTCAGATCTATTTCCTGTTCGCTGACCTTGTGTGTTTCAGATCTAACTCCACTGTTCCCTGACCTTGTGTGTTTCAGATCTAACTCCACTGTTCCCTGACCTTGTGTGTTTCAGATCTAACTCCACTGTTCCCTGACCTTGTATGTTTCAGATCTAACTCCTGTTCCCTGACCTTGTGTGTTTCAGATCTAACTCCTGTTCCCTGACCTTGTGTGTTTCAGATCTCACTCCTGTTCCCTGACCTTGTGTGTTTCAGATCTCACTCCTGTTCCCTGACCTTGTATGTTTCAGATCTAACTCCTGTTCCCTGACCTTGTGTGTTTCAGATCTAACTCCTGTTCCCTGACCTTGTGTGTTTCAGATCTAACTCCACTGTTCCCTGACCTTGTATGTTTCAGATCTAACTCCTGTTCCCTGACCTTGTGTGTTTCAGATCTAACTCCACTGTTCCCTGACCTTGTATGTTTCAGATCTAACTCCTGTTCCCTGACCTTGTGTGTTTCAGATCTAACTCCTGTTCCCTGACCTTGTGTGTTTCAGATCTAACTCCACTGTTCCCTGACCTTGTGTGTTTCAGATCTAACTCCACTGTTCCCTGACCTTGTGTGTTTCAGATCTAACTCCACTGTTCCCTGACCTTGTGTGTTTCAGATCTAACTCCACTGTTCCCTGACCTTGTGTGTTTCAGATCTAACTCCTGTTCCCTGACCTTTGTGTTTCAGATCTAACTCCTGTTCCCTGACCTTGTGTGTTTCAGATCTAACTCCTGTTCCCTGACCTTGTATCTTTCAGATCTAACTCCTGTTCGCTGACCTTGTATCTTTCAGATCTAACTCCACTGTTCCCTGACCTTGTGTGTTTCAGATCTAACTCCTGTTCCCTGACCTTGTGTGTTTCAGATCTAACTCCTGTTCCCTGACCTTGTGTGTTTCAGATCTAACTCCACTGTTCCCTGACCTTGTATGTTTCAGATCTAACTCCTGTTCCCTGACCTTGTATGTTTCAGATCTAACTCCTGTTCCCTGACCTTGTGTGTTTCAGATCTAACTCCTGTTCCCTGACCTTGTGTGTTTCAGATCTAACTCCTGTTCCCTGACCTTGTATGTTTCAGGTCTAACTCCTGTTCCCTGACCTTGTGTTTCAGATCTAACTCCTGTTCCCTGACCTTGTGTGTTTCAGATCTAACTCCACTGTTCCCTGACCTTGTATGTTTCAGATCTAACTCCTGTTTCCTGACCTTGTGTGTTTCAGATCTAACTCCTGTTCCCTGACCTTGTATGTTTCAGATCTAACTCCTGTTCCCTGACCTTGTATGTTTCAGATCTAACTCCTGTTCCCTGACCTTGTGTGTTTCAGATCTAACTCCTGTTCCCTGACCTTGTATGTTTCAGATCTAACTCCTGTTCCCTGACCTTGTTTCAGATCTAACTCCACTGTTCCCTGACCTTGTGTGTTTCAGATCTAACTCCTGTTCCCTGACCTTGTGTGTTTCAGATCTAACTCCTGTTCCCTGACCTTGTGTGTTTCAGATCTAACTCCTGTTCCCTGACCTTGTATGTTTCAGATCTAACTCCTGTTTCCTGACCTTGTGTGTTTCAGATCTAACTCCTGTTCCCTGACCTTGTGTTTCAGATCTAACTCCTGTTCCCTGACCTTGTATGTTTCAGATCTAACTCCACTGTTCCCTGACCTTGTATGTTTCAGATCTAACTCCTGTTCCCTGACCTTGTGTTTCAGATCTAACTCCTGTTCCCTGACCTTGTGTGTTTCAGATCTAACTCCTGTTCCCTGACCTTGTTTCAGATCTAACTCCTGTTCCCTGACCTTGTTTCAGATCTGTGTACGATGACCAGCCTAATGCCCACAAGAGGTTTATGGAGAAGCTTGAGGTCAGGATCCGAAACCATGACAGAGAGATTGAGAAGATGTGTAACTTCCACCACCAGGGGTTTGTGGACGCCATCACCGAGCTGCTCAAAGTCCGCGCCGACGCAGAGAAACTCATGGTGAGACAGGAGGCCAAATCAACGTTTATTTGTCACGTGCGCCGAATATAACAGGTGTAGATAGACCTTACAGTGAAATGCTGAATATAACAGGTGTAGGTAGACCTTACAGTGAAATGCTGAATATAACTGGTGTAGATAGACCTTACAGTGAAATGCTTAATTACTGGCTCTAACCAATAGTGTGAAAAAAGGTATGTGTGTGTGTGTAAGTAAAGAAATAAAACAACAGTAAAAAGACATTTGAAAATAAGAGTAGCAAGGCTATATACAGACACCGGTTAGTCAGGCAGATTGAGGTAGTATGTACATGTAGATATGGTTAAAGTGACTATGCATGTATGATGAACAGAGAGTAGCAGTAGCATAAAAGAGGGCTAAAGAAATGTAAACTATGGATTAATCTAGTCTACCTCTCTGTTCAACCAGGGATATTAATCTAGTCTACCTCTCTGTTCAACCAGGGATATTAATGTAGTCTACCTCTCTGTTCAACCAGGGATATTCATCTAGTCTACCTCTCTGTTCAACCAGGGATATTAATCTAGTCTACCTCTCTGTTCAACCAGGGATATTAATCTAGTCTACCTCTCTGTTCAACCAGGGATATTAATCTAGTCTACCTCTGTTCAACCAGGGATATTAATCTAGTCTACCTCTCTGTTCAACCAGGGATATTAATCTAGTCTACCTCTCTGTTCAACCAGGGATATTAATCTAGTCTACCTCTGTTCAACCAGGGATATTAATCTAGTCTACCTCTCTGTTCAACCAGGGATATTAATCTAGTCTACCTCTGTTCAACCAGGGATATTAATCTAGTCTACCTCTCTGTTCAACCAGGGATATTAATCTAGTCTACCTCTCTGTTCAACCAGGGATATTAATCTAGTCTACCTCTCTGTTCAACCAGGGATAGTAGCCCTCTCTCACCAGTTCCCAGGGAAGGTTCCCCCAGCCCAGCTCTCTTTAACTCTCTTTCCCCTGCTGAAAGTGGTCTTTAGATGAGTTGGTCTGATTGGTCGACCCAAGGTTGGAACTGGCCCAATCATTAGCCAGTATATGAAGCATGTTCAGATAACAGGGCAGCAGGTACCGCATCAGATCAACTAGCTCACTGGTCATCTTTCTCCCACAGATTAATGAGACTTTTTTTTAAAAATTAACCCCAGAATAAATGGCTTCCTTATTACCATGAGCTAATGAGACGCGATGTGGGAACCTCTCTCTGTGGTCCTCTCTCTTCTGTCCCCCTGCACCTGCAGCGCACTACTCAGGCTGAGTTACCGCCGGGCCTGCTGACCCCGCCGGGCCTGCTGACCCTCTGTGAATCAACCAGCCAGTGATTGTTTTGTATTCAGCTCTGAAACCCAGTGTTTAATTACCAGAAAATGCCGTGGCGTTTTCACTGTCGACAATGAATGGCACATAGAGCTCATTCAGGAAAGGGCCCACTGGTCAATTGGGTCATTGAATTGAATTGTTTGACAAGACCTGTAGAGACCAAACATCCTCAATGTAGAATTGACAAGTTTGTCACAGAATCTGTTGGGAAAGGACTGTCATAAGCTATTACGCCGCATAAAGGCTTTCATGCCCGACCAACAGTCGAAGTTCCCGTTGCAGATTTGAATCAGAATTAGCCTTTGTCCCTGTGCCCTCGTGGAGGTTGATCTGATTACAAGGTGAGCAGCTACGACAGGAAGTTGTCTTAACACTTTATTTGTCTGACAATAGTGATCTTTTTTTTTTAAAGGGCCAGGTTACCGACACCAACAGAAGACTGCAAGACGCCGGCAGAGAGGTAGGAGTCTTCGTCCCTGTGTCACTGTTGCCTGTGGTCAGTTAGAGGACAGAGGGGTACAGATTGAGACAGGAAGCACCTCGGACTGACCTCTCTGGGTAATTGGGGAGGTCGTAACTCTTTTGACCTCTCTTATGTAAGGTCACAGCCCAAACGGAGGAGGTGATTCGCTGTCGGATACAGCAGAGGAACATGGCTACCACTGTGGAGAGACTACAGCTGTGTTTACCTGGTGAGATATAACATGACTACAGCTGTGTTTACCTGGTGAGATATAATATAACATGACTACAGCTGTGTTTACCTGGTGAGATATAATATAACATGACTACAGCTGTGTTTACCTGGTGAGATATAATATAACATGATTACAGCTGTGTTTACCTGGTGAGATATAACATGACTACAGCTGTGTTTACCTGGTGAGATATAACATAACATGACTACAGCTGTGTTTACCTGGTGAGATATAACATGACTACAGCTGTGTTTACCTGGTGAGATATAACATGACTACAGCTGTGTTTACCTGGTGAGATATAATATAACATGACTACAGCTGTGTTTACCTGGTGAGATATAATATAACATGACTACAGCTGTGTTTACCTGGTGAGATATAATATAACATGACTACAGCTGTGTTTACCTGGTGAGATATAACATAACATGACTACAGCTGTGTTTACCTGGTGAGATATAATATAACATGACTACAGCTGTGTTTACCTGGTGAGATATAATATAACATGACTACAGCTGTGTTTACCTGGTGAGATATAATATAACATGACTACAGCTGTGTTTACCTGGTGAGATATAATATAACATGACTACAGCTGTGTTTACCTGGTGTGATATAATATAACATGACTACAGCTGTGTTTACCTGGTGAGATATAATATAACATGACTACAGCTGTGTTTACCTGGTGAGATATAACATGACTACAGCTGTGTTTACCTGGTGAGATATAATATAACATGACTACAGCTGTGTTTACCTGGTGAGATATAACATGACTACAGCTGTGTTTACCTGGTGAGATATAATATAACATGACTACAGCTGTGTTTACCTGGTGAGATATAATATAACATGACTACAGCTGTGTTTACCTGGTGAGATATAATATAACATGACTACAGCTGTGTTTACCTGGTGAGATATAATATAACATGACTACAGCTGTGTTTACCTGGTGAGATATAATATAACATGACTACAGCTGTGTTTACCTGGTGAGATATAACATGACTACAGCTGTGTTTACCTGGTGAGATATAATATAAC
Organism: Salvelinus alpinus; assembly: GCF_045679555.1. NCBI lineage: Eukaryota > Metazoa > Chordata > Actinopteri > Salmoniformes > Salmonidae > Salvelinus > Salvelinus alpinus. The sequence goes on from NC_092088.1 coordinate 106,083,875, forward strand.
ATGACTACAGCTGTGTTTACCTGGTGAGATATAACATGACTACAGCTGTGTTTACCTGGTGAGATATAATATAACATGACTACAGCTGTGTTCACCTGGTGAGATATAATATAACATGACTACAGCTGTGTTTACCTGGTGAGATATAACATGACTACAGCTGTGTTTACCTGGTGAGATATAACATGACTACAGCTGTGTTTACCTGGTGAGATATAATATAACATGACTACAGCTGTGTTTACCTGGTGAGATATAACATGACTACAGCTGTGTTTACCTGGTGAGATATAATATAACATGACTACAGCTGTGTTTACCTGGTGAGATATAACATGACTACAGCTGTGTTTACCTGGTGAGATATAATATAACATGACTACAGCTGTGTTTACCTGGTGAGATATAACATGACTACAGCTGTGTTTACCTGGTGAGATATAATATAACATGACTACAGCTGTGTTTACCTGGTGAGATATAATATAACATGACTACAGCTGTGTTCACCTGGTGAGATATAATATAACATGACTACAGCTGTGTTTACCTGGTGAGATATAATATAACATGATTACAGCTGTGTTTACCTGGTGAGATATAATATAACATGACTACAGCTGTGTTTACCTGGTGAGATATAATATAACATGACTACAGCTGTGTTTACCTGGTGAGATATAATATAACATGACTACAGCTGTGTTTACCTGGTGAGATATAACATAACATGACTACAGCTGTGTTTACCTGGTGAGATATAACATGACTACAGCTGTGTTTACCTGGTGAGATATAACATGACTACAGCTGTGTTTACCTGGTGAGATATAATATAACATGACTACAGCTGTGTTTACCTGGTGAGATATAACATGACATGACTACAGCTGTGTTTACCTGGTGAGATATAACATGACTACAGCTGTGTTTACCTGGTGAGATATAATATAACATGACTACAGCTGTGTTTACCTGGTGAGATATAATATAACATGACTACAGCTGTGTTTACCTGGTGAGATATAATATAACATGACTACAGCTGTGTTTACCTGGTGAGATATAACATGACTACAGCTGTGTTTACCTGGTGAGATATAATATAACATGACTACAGCTGTGTTTACCTGGTGAGATATAACATGATTACAGCTGTGTTTACCTGGTGAGATATAACATAACATGACTACAGCTGTGTTTACCTGGTGAGATATAACATGACTACAGCTGTGTTTACCTGGTGAGATATAATATAACATGACTACAGCTGTGTTTACCTGGTGAGATATAATATAACATGACTACAGCTGTGTTTACCTGGTGAGATATAATATAACATGACTACAGCTGTGTTTACCTGGTGAGATATAACATAACATGACTACAGCTGTGTTTACCTGGTGAGATATAATATAACATGACTACAGCTGTGTTTACCTGGTGAGATATAATATAACATGACTACAGCTGTGTTTACCTGGTGAGATATAACATGACTACAGCTGTGTTTACCTGGTGAGATATAACATGACTACAGCTGTGTTTACCTGGTGAGATATAATATAACATGACTACAGCTGTGTTTACCTGGTGTGATATAATATAACATGACTACAGCTGTGTTTACCTGGTGAGATATAATATAACATGACTACAGCTGTGTTTACCTGGTGTGATATAATATAACATGACTACAGCTGTGTTTACCTGGTGAGATATAACATAACATGACTACAGCTGTGTTTACCTGGTGAGATATAATATAACATGACTACAGCTGTGTTTACCTGGTGAGATATAACATGACTACAGCTGTGTTTACCTGGTGAGATATAATATAACATGACTACAGCTGTGTTTACCTGGTGTGATATAATATAACATGACTACAGCTGTGTTTACCTGGTGAGATATAATATAACATGACTACAGCTGTGTTTACCTGGTGAGATATAATATAACATGACTACAGCTGTGTTTACCTGGTGAGATATAACATAACATGACTACAGCTGTGTTTACCTGGTGAGATATAACATAACATGACTACAGCTGTGTTTACCTGGTGAGATATAATATAACATGACTACAGCTGTGTTTACCTGGTGAGATATAACATGACTACAGCTGTGTTTACCTGGTGAGATATAATATAACATGACTACAGCTGTGTTTACCTGGTGAGATATAACATGACTACAGCTGTGTTTACCTGGTGAGATATAACATAACATGACTACAGCTGTGTTTACCTGGTGAGATATAACATAACATGACTACAGCTGTGTTTACCTGGTGAGATATAACATGACTACAGCTGTGTTTACCTGGTGAGATATAACATGACTACAGCTGTGTTTACCTGGTGAGATATAATATAACATGACTACAGCTGTGTTTACCTGGTGAGATATAACATGACATGACTACAGCTGTGTTTACCTGGTGAGATATAACATGACTACAGCTGTGTTTACCTGGTGAGATATAATATAACATGACTACAGCTGTGTTTACCTGGTGTGATATAATATAACATGACTACAGCTGTGTTTACCTGGTGAGATATAATATAACATGACTACAGCTGTGTTTACCTGGTGAGATATAATATAACATGACTACAGCTGTGTTTACCTGGTGAGATATAATATAACATGACTACAGCTGTGTTCACCTGGTGAGATATAACATGACTACAGCTGTGTTTACCTGGTGAGATATAATATAACATGACTACAGCTGTGTTTACCTGGTGAGATATAATATAACATGACTACAGCTGTGTTTACCTGGTGAGATATAACATGACTACAGCTGTGTTTACCTGGTGAGATATAATATAACATGACTACAGCTGTGTTTACCTGGTGAGATATAACATGATTACAGCTGTGTTTACCTGGTGAGATATAACATAACATGACTACAGCTGTGTTTACCTGGTGAGATATAACATGACTACAGCTGTGTTTACCTGGTGAGATATAATATAACATGACTACAGCTGTGTTTACCTGGTGAGATATAATATAACATGACTACAGCTGTGTTTACCTGGTGAGATATAATATAACATGACTACAGCTGTGTTTACCTGGTGAGATATAACATAACATGACTACAGCTGTGTTTACCTGGTGAGATATAACATGATTACAGCTGTGTTTACCTGGTGAGATATAATATAACATGACTACAGCTGTGTTTACCTGGTGAGATATAATATAACATGACTACAGCTGTGTTTACCTGGTGAGATATAATATAACATGACTACAGCTGTGTTTACCTGGTGAGATATAATATAACATGACTACAGCTGTGTTTACCTGGTGAGATATAATATAACATGACTACAGCTGTGTTTACCTGGTGAGATATAATATAACATGACTACAGCTGTGTTTACCTGGTGAGATATAACATAACATGACTACAGCTGTGTTTACCTGGTGAGATATAATATAACATGACTACAGCTGTGTTTACCTGGTGTGATATAATATAACATGACTACAGCTGTGTTTACCTGGTGAGATATAATATAACATGACTACAGCTGTGTTTACCTGGTGAGATATAACATGACATGACTACAGCTGTGTTTACCTGGTGAGATATAATATAACATGACTACAGCTGTGTTTACCTGGTGAGATATAACATGACATGACTACAGCTGTGTTTACCTGGTGAGATATAATATAACATGACTACAGCTGTGTTTACCTGGTGAGATATAACATAACATGACTACAGCTGTGTTTACCTGGTGAGATATAATATAACATGACTACAGCTGTGTTTACCTGGTGTGATATAATATAACATGACTACAGCTGTGTTTACCTGGTGAGATATAATATAACATGACTACAGCTGTGTTTACCTGGTGAGATATAATATAACATGACTACAGCTGTGTTTACCTGGTGAGATATAATATAACATGACTACAGCTGTGTTTACCTGGTGAGATATAATATAACATGACTACAGCTGTGTTTACCTGGTGAGATATAATATAACATCTAATAACATTGTGTGTCCCCTCTCTGTTCTAAAAGCTACCTCTCCCCTCTCTGTTCTAAAAGCTACCTCTCCCCTCTCTGTTCTAAAAGCTACCTCTCCCCTCTCTGTTCTAAAAGCTACCTCTCCCCTCTCTGTTCTAAAACGCTACCTCTGCCCTTTCTGTTCTGAAAGCTACCTCTCCCCTTTCTGTTCTGAAAGCTACCTCTCCCCCCTCTGTTCTGAAAGCTACCTCTCCCCCCTCTGTTCTGAAAGCTACCTCTCCCCTCTCTGTTCTGAAAGCTACCTCTCCCCTCTCTGTTCTAAAAGCTACCTCTCCCCTCTCTGTTCTAAAAGCTACCTCTCCTCTCTCTGTTCTAAAAGCTACCTCTCCCCTCTCTGTCCTAAAAGCTACCTCTCCCTTTTCTGTTCTAAAAGCTACCTCTCCCCTCTCTGTCCTAAAAGCTACCTCTCCCCTCTCTGTCCTAAAAGCTACCTCTCCCCTCTCTGTTCTAAAAGCTACCTCTCCTCTCTCTGTTCTAAAAGCTACCTCTCCCCTCTCTGTCCTAAAAGCTACCTCTCCCCTCTCTGTCCTAAAAGCTACCTCTCCTCTCTCTGTTCTAAAAGCTACCTCTCCTCTCTCTGTTCTAAAAGCTACCTCACCCCTCTCTGTTCTAAAAGCTACCTCTCCCCTCTCTGTTCTAAAAGCTACCTCTCCCCTCTCTGTCCTAAAAGCTACCTCTCCCCTCTCTGTCCTAAAAGCTACCTCTCCCCTCTCTGTTCTAAAAGCTACCTCTCCCCTCTCTGTTCTAAAAGCTACCTCTCCCCTCTCTGTTCTAAAAGCTACCTCTCCCCTCTCTGTCCTAAAAGCTACCTCTCCCCTCTCTGTCCTAAAAGCTACCTCTCCCCTCTCTGTTCTAAAAGCTACCTCTCCCCTCTCTGTTCTAAAAGCTACCTCTCCCCTCTCTGTCCTAAAAGCTACCTCTCCCCTCTCTGTCCTAAAAGCTACCTCTCCCCTCTCTGTTCTAAATGCTACCTCTCCCCTCTCTGTTCTAAAAGCTACCTCTCCCCTCTCTGTCCTAAAAGCCACCTCTCCCCTCTCTGTTCTAAAAGCTACCTCTCCCCTCTCTGTTCTAAAAGCTACCTCTCCCCTCTCTGTCCTAAAAGCTACCTCTCCCCTCTCTGTTCTAAAAGCTACCTCTCCCCTCTCTGTCCTAAAAGCTACCTCTCCCCTCTCTGTTCTAAAAGCTACCTCTCCCCTCTCTGTTCTAAAAGCTACCTCTCCCCTCTCTGTTCTAAAAGCTACCTCTCCCCTCTCTGTCCTAAAAGCTACCTCTCCCCTCTCTGTCCTAAAAGCTACCTCTCCCCTCTCTGTTCTAAAAGCTACCTCTCCCCTCTCTGTTCTAAAAGCTACCTCTCCCCTCTCTGTCCTAAAAGCTACCTCTCCCCTCTCTGTCCTAAAAGCCACCTCTCCCCTCTCTGTTCTAAAAGCTACCTCTCCCCTCTCTGTTCTAAAAGCTACCTCTCCCCTCTCTGTCCTAAAAGCTACCTCTCCCCTCTCTGTTCTAAAAGCTACCTCTCCCCTCTCTGTCCTAAAAGCTACCTCTCCCCTCTCTGTTCTAAAAGCTACCTCTCCCCTCTCTGTTCTAAAAGCTACCTCTCCCCTCTCTGTTCTAAAAGCTACCTCTCCCCTCTCTGTCCTAAAAGCTACCTCTCCCCTCTCTGTCCTAAAAGCTACCTCTCCCATCTCTGTTCTAAAAGCTACCTCTCCCCCCTCTGTTCTAAAAGCTACCTCTCCCCTTTCTGTTCTAAAAGCTACCTCTCCCCTCTCTGTCCTAAAAGCTACCTCTCCCCTCTCTGTTCTAAATGCTACCTCTCCCCTCTCTGTTCTAAAAGCTACCTCTCCCCTCTCTGTCCTAAAAGCCACCTCTCCCCTCTCTGTTCTAAAAGCTACCTCTCCCCTCTCTGTTCTAAAAGCTACCTCTCCCCTCTCTGTCCTAAAAGCTACCTCTCCCCTCTCTGTCCTAAAAGCTACCTCTCCCCTCTCTGTCCTAAAAGCCTCCTCTCCCCTCTCTGTTCTAAAAGCTAACTCTCCTCTCTTGTCTTTTCCTTTTGCAGTCCTAGAAATGTACAGTAAATTGAAGGAGCAGCTTGAATCCAAAAGGTAAGTGAACTTCCTTACTCTCCTCACTATGTTCATTGTTGTTGTCATCAATGTTACTCCACCGCAATATGTTAACCATAAAGTCCCTCTCTCTAGATAACACGGTGCTTTGAACAGTAAGACCCTAACGCTTTCCTAGAAACCCTCTCTGGCTCAATATAGCTCACAAACAAAACGCAAGCTATCTTTACGTCACAGAATTATGAACAGTTCACAGAAATGTGATTAACGGAAACTGTAAATAGACACTATTTCAATGGAACCAAGCAGATGGGAAGTGAAGCTCACGCTGAACCTGACAGTAATGACCCGTGGCTTAACGTCTGTTTTAATCAGTCATAACACATCATAGGGGAGAGGTCACCATTCAAAACGCAGGACAGTTGACCGTGTGTGTGTGTGCGCCCTTCTTCACAGCACAGCGCTGGCCTAGACAACATTGCTGTCACAGGCGCCGGTCCGAGAGTTGGAAAGAGACATCCTCGCTTTGCCATCGATGGCTTCTGTGACATCATGGGCAGCATCATTGAGGGAAATCTATATTTTAAAGTAGACCGCTTTCTTCTTCTATACGTTTATTGGCGGTAGACAAACTGAACATGGGTAGGCCTCTGGCGCCGCCCGCTGGAGTGGACGGGCCCCTAGCGCCGCCCGCTGGAGTGGACGGGCCTCTGGCGCCGCCCGCTGGAGTGGACGGGCCTCTGGCGCCGCCCGCTGGAGTGGACGGGCCTCTGGCGCCGCCCGCTGGAGTGGACGGGCCTCTAGCGCCGCCCGCTGGAGTGGACGGGCCTCTAGCGCAAATCCCACCCAGTTAACTACGGCAGAAATAGTGTTTTATGGCAGGTCCTCTATCTATATCTATGGCTCGGATCCAATGAAGCCAGTTCTGCCAGTGTTTCTCTGTGTCTCCTATCCTCACTAATGACCAGCCTGGGACACGGCCTGATCACACTGGGAATGAACTACGGTTCACATGGAACAACTAACTCACTAGGCAGAGGGCTCACTGGACAGGACATACTAACACTGAACACACACTGGGCAGGACATACTAACACTGAACACACACCTACACACACACACACACACACACACTGGGCAGGACATACTAACACTGAACACACAGTCAACACCATCCAGCCCAGTCCTTTGTCATGCCACTCACAGTCAACACCTCCCAGCCCAGGCCTTTCGCATAAACAATCCTTTACTCTGCAACACTGATAAGACTGAATCTACTGTATGGCGCCACATCCAGTATATTTCAACTAGTACACGTTTCCCTCTTTCAAGCTTATATACCGATACACTATTCACGGGTCCTCCGTCATCTAATCATCCTTAACAAATACAGCAGTGTTTTCAGTGATAAAACCCTCGGTCAGCAGAGTGAACCGTTTGTACAGTAACAGTATGAAAGCCGACCAGACTTAGAGAGGAGGGATGAGATGTGACGGCAGGGATCTGTAACAGTAACAGTATGAAAGCCGACCAGACTTAAAGAGGAGGGATGAGATGTGACGGCAGGGATCTGTAACAGTAACAGTATGAAAGCCGACCAGACTTAGAGAGGAGGGATGAGATGTGACGGCAGGGATCTGTGTTTTCCAGATACTACGCTGCGTTGAAGACCATGGAGCAGCTGGAGAAGGTGTACATCCCGCGGGTCAGCCGCTACCGCTTCTGTCAGATCATGGCTGAGAACCTGCCCAAGCTCAGAGAGGACATTAAGGATATCTCCATGTCCGACCTCAAGGACTTCCTGGAGAGCATCAGGAAACACTCGGACAAGATCGGAGAGACCGCCATGAAACAGGTATGAGACGTTGTTATATAAAAACAGGCAGAGTACAGGTATAAAACAGGTATGAGACGTTGTTGTATAGAAACAGGCAGAGTACAGGTATAAAACAGGTATGAGACGTTGTTGTTATATAGAAACAGGCAGAGTACAGGTATGAAACAGGTATGAGACGTTGTTGTTATATAGAAACAGGCAGAGTACAGGTATAAAACAGGTATGAGACGTTGTTGTTATATAGAAACAGGCAGAGTACAGGTATAAAACAGGTATGAGACGTTGTTATATAGAAACAGGCAGAGTACAGGTATAAAACAGGTATGAGACGTTGTTGTTATATAGAAACAGGCAGAGTACAGGTATGAAACAGGTATGAGACGTTGTTGTTATATAGAAACAGGCAGAGTACAGGTATGAAACAGGTATGAGACGTTGTTGTTATATAGAAACAGGCAGAGTACAGGTATAAAACAGGTATGAGACGTTGTTGTTATATAGAAACAGGCAGAGTACAGGTATAAAACAGGTATGAGACGTTGTTATATAGAAACAGGCAGAGTACAGGTATAGAACAGGTATGAGACGTTGTTGTTATATAGAAACAGGCAGAGTACAGGTATAAAACAGGTATGAGACGTTGTTGTTATAGAAACAGGCAGAGTACAGGTATAAAACAGGTATGAGACGTTGTTATATAGAAACAGGCAGAGTACAGGTATAAAACAGGTATGAGACGTTGTTGTTATATAGAAACAGGCAGAGTACAGGTATAAAACAGGTATGAGACGTTGTTGTTATATAGAAACAGGCAGAGTACAGGTATAAAACAGGTATGAGACGTTGTTATATAGAAACAGGCAGAGTACAGGTATAAAACAGGTATGAGACGTTGTTGTTTTATAGAAACAGGCAGAGTACAGGTATAAAACAGGTATGAGACGTTGTTATATAGAAACAGGCAGAGTACAGGTATAAAACAGGTATGAGACGTTGTTGTTATATAGAAACAGGCAGAGTACAGGTATAAAACAGGTATGAGACGTTGTTATATAGAAACAGGCAGAGTACAGGTATGAGACATTGTTGTTATATAGAAACAGGCAGAGTACAGGTATTAAACAGGTATGAGACGTTGTTATATAGAAACAGGCAGAGTACAGGTATGAAACAGGTATGAGACGTTGTTATATAGAAACAGGCAGAGTACAGGTATGAAACAGGTATGAGACGTTGTTGTTATATAGAAACAGGCAGAGTACAGGTATTAAACAGGTATGAGACGTTGTTATATAGAAACAGGCAGAGTACAGGTATTAAACAGGTATGAGACGTTGTTGTTATATAGAAACAGGCAGAGTACAGGTATAGAACAGGTATGAGACGTTGTTGTTATATAGAAACAGGCAGAGTACAGGTATGAAACAGGTATGAGACGTTGTTGTTATATAGAAACAGGCAGAGTACAGGTATGAAACAGGTATGAGACGTTGTTATATAGAAACAGGCAGAGTACAGGTATGAAACAGGTATGAGACGTTGTTGTTATATAGAAACAGGCAGAGTACAGGTATGAAACAGGTATGAGACGTTGTTATATAGAAACAGGCAGAGTACAGGTATAAAACAGGTATGAGACATTGTTGTTATATAGAAACAGGCAGAGTACAGGTATGAAACAGGTATGAGACGTTGTTATATAGAAACAGGCAGAGTACAGGTATGAAACAGGTATGAGACGTTGTTGTTATATAGAAACAGGCAGAGTACAGGTATGAGACATTGTTGTTATATAGAAACAGGCAGAGTACAGGTATGAAACAGGTATGAGACGTTGTTGTTATATAGAAACAGGCAGAGTACAGGTATAAAACAGGTATGAGACGTTGTTATATAGAAACAGGCAGAGTACAGGTATGAAACAGGTATGAGACGTTGTTATATAGAAACAGGCAGAGTACAGGTATGAAACAGGTATGAGACGTTGTTGTTATATAGAAACAGGCAGAGTACAGGTATGAGACGTTGTTGTTATAGAAACAGGCAGAGTACAGGTATAAAACAGGTATGAGACGTTGTTGTTATATAGAAACAGGCAGAGTACAGGTATAAAACAGGTATGAGACGTTGTTATATAGAAACAGGCAGAGTACAGGTATAAAACAGGTATGAGACATTGTTGTTATATAGAAACAGGCAGAGTACAGGTATAAAACAGGTATGAGACGTTGTTATATAGAAACAGGCAGAGTACAGGTATGAAACAGGTATGAGACGTTGTTATATAGAAACAGGCAGAGTACAGGTATGAAACAGGTATGAGACGTTGTTGTTATATAGAAACAGGCAGAGTACAGGTATAAAACAGGTAAGAGACTGGCCCTTTGGACACTGTGTTAACTAATATCTAGACGAGCTTCAATGCCATACAACTCTCCTTCCGTGGCCTCCAACTGCTCTTAAATACAAGTAAAACTAAGTGCATGCTCTTCAATCGATCACTGCCCGTCCAGCATCACTACTCTGGACGGTTCTGACTTAGAATATGTGGACAACTACAAATACCTAGGTGTCTGGTTAGACTGTAAACTCTCCTTCCAGACTCACAATAAGCATCTCCAATCCAAAATTAAATCTAGAATCGGCTTCCTATTTCGCAACAAAGCATCCTTCACTCATGCTGCCAAACATACCCTCGTAAAACTGACTATCTTACCGATCCTCGACTTCGGCGATGTCATTTACAAAATAGCTTCCAATACCCTACTCAATAAATTGGATGCAGTCTATCACAGTGCCATTTCTTTTGTCACCAAAGCCACATATACTACCCACCACTGCGACCTGTACACTCTCGTTGGTTGGTCCTTGCTTCATACTCGTCGCCAAACCCTCTGGCTCCAGGTCATCTATAAGTCTCTGCTAGGTAAAGCCCCACCTTATCTCAGCTCACTGGTCACAATAGCAGCACCCACCCGTAGCACCTGCTCCAGCAGGTATATCTCACTGGTCACCCCCAAAGCCAACTCCTACTTTGGCCGCCTTTCCTTCCAGTTCTCTGCTGTCTATGATTGTAACGAACTGCAAAAATCACTGAAGCTGGAGACTCATATCTCCCTCACTAACTTCAAGCATCAGCTGTCAGAGCAGCTCACAGATCGCTGCACCTGTACATAGCCCATCTGTAAATAGCCCATCCAACTACCTCATCCCCATACTGTTATTTATTTTTATTTATTTTGCTCCTTTGCACCCCAGTATCTCTACTTGCACATTCATCTTCTGCACATCTACCGTTCCAGTGTTTAATTGCTAAATTGTAATTACTTCGCCACCATGGCCTATTTATTGCCTTACCTCCCTTATCCTACCTCATTTGCACACACTGTATATAGACTTTTTTCCTACTGTATTATTGACTGTATGTTTTGTTTATTCCATGAGTAACTCTGTGTTGTTTTGTGTCGCACTGCTTTGCTTTATCTTGGCCAGGTCGCAGTTGTAAATGAGAACTTGTTCTCAACTAGACTACCTGGTTAAATAAAGGTGAAATAAATAAATAAATCTTCAATCTATTGTAGTAAGTTAACAAAAAATGTGTGATGTTGTGCTAGGAAGCTTTGTCCTCTGAGAAGGAGGTCTGACTGTGTTGTATGCCCAGGCTCAGCAGCACAGGACGTTCAACAGTGTGATTCAGAAGCACGACAGTGGTGTGTGACTGTGTTGTATGTCCCAGGCTCAGCAGCACAGGACGTTTAACAGTGTGATTCAGAAGCAGGACAGTGGTGTGTGACTGTGTTGTATGTCCAGGCTCAGCAGCACAGGACGTTCAACAGTGTGATTCAGAAGCACGACAGTGGTGTGTGACTGTGTTGTATGTCCATGTTATGCTGGTGAATGAGGACCCAAAAGCGACTTAATAGAAACAGAGTCTTTATTCCAGTCTTAAACAAAAAACGATACTCCTGGATATTATCTTAGGTAAATCCAAAACAGGAAAACTGAAATCCTCTCGTCAGTAGAGAGGAACGACTGGAGACGCGACCACAGACTGCAGGTCGCTTCGGGAAGGCACAGGCCGTAGCTGACATAGACACCTGCTCACACGCAGCATCTGAAGAAGGCAAAAACACGACAGGGCGGAACAAGGACACAGAACAGCAAACATCAAACAAGGATCCGACAAGGACAGAAGCGGAAAACAGAGGGAGAAATAGGGACTCTAATCAGAGGGCAAAATAGGGGACAGGTGTGAAAGAGTAAATGAGGTAGTTAGGAGAATGAGGAACAGCTGGGAGCAGGAACGGAACGATAGAGAGAGAGAGCGAGAGAGGGAGAGAGGGAGGGGGAGAGAGAGGGATAGAAAGAGGGAAAGAACCTAATAAGACCAGCAGAGGGAAACGAATAGAAGGGAAGCACAGGGACAAGACATGATAATCAATGACAAAACATGACAGTCCAGGCTCAGCAGCACAGGACGTTCAACAGTGTGATTCAGAAGCAGGGCAGTGGTGTGTGACTGTGTTGTATGTCCAGGCTCAGCAGCACAGGACGTTTAACAGTGTGATTCAGAAGCAGGGCAGTGGTGTGTGACTGTGTTGTATGTCCAGGCTCAGCAGCACAGGACGTTTAACAGTGTGATTCAGAAGCAGGACAGTGGTGTGTGACTGTGTTGTATGTCCAGGCTCAGCAGCACAGGACGTTCAACAGTGTGATTCAGAAGCAGGACAGTGGTGTGGGCTACACCAAGCCAGTCTACTCCCTGAACGGCCGGATGCCAACGCAGCACAACGGCCTCGCCGCGGAGGAGGGAGTGGAGGAGGACCAATCAGAGGAGGAGGTGAGAGAGGACTCTTCTCAAAGTCACTTTTCAGACCTCTTTTTTCATAGTTTGTACTTTTTCATACTCTTTGGTCCAGTATTAAAACAACACGTTGAAGTTATCCACACTTGATGTGAAGCTTCCTGCCATCCAGGACCTCTATACCAGGCGGTGTCAGAGGAAGGCCCCAAAGTCTCCAGCCACCCTAGTCACAGACTGTTCTCTCTGCTACCGTACAGCAAGCGGTACCGGAGCGCCATGTCTAGGTCCAAGAGGTTTTCTAAACAGCTTCTACCCCCCCAAGCCATAAGACTCCTGAACATCTAATCAAATGGCTACCCAGACTATTCGCCCCCCCCCCCCCCCCCCCCCCGCCCTTTACACACCACTGCTACTCTCTCTGTTATCATCTATTCATAGTCACTTTAATAACTCTACCTACATGTACATATTACCTTAATTACTTCGACTAACCGGTGCCCCCGCACATTGACTCTGTACCGGTACCCCCTGTATATAGCCTCCACATTGACTCTGTACCGGTACCCCCTGTATATAGTCTCCACATTGACTCTGTACCGTAATACCCTGTATATAGCCTCCACATTGACTCTGTACCGGTACCCCCTGTATATAGCCTCCACATTGACTCTGTACCGGTACCCCCTGTATATAGCCTCCACATTGACTCTGTACCGGTACCCCCTGTATATAGCCTCCACATTGACTCTGTACCGGTACCCCCTGTATATAGCCTCCACATTGACTCTGTACCGGTACCCCCTGTATATAGTCTCCACATTGACTCTGTACCCCTGTATATAGCCTCCACATTGACTCTGTACCGGTACCCCCTGTATATAGCCTCGCTATTGTTATTTTACTGCCGCTCTTTAATTACTTGTTACTTTTATTTCTTATTCTTATCTGTATTTTTTTTAACTGCGTTGTTGGTTAGGGGCTTGTAAGTAACGTTCACTAACGTGGTTTAACTAACTGACTGTGGTTCACTAACGTGGTTTAACTTCCTGACTGTGGTTCTCTAACGTGGTTTAACTTCCTGACTGTGGTTCACTAACGTGGTTTAACTTCCTGACTGTGGTTCACTAACGTGGTTTAACTTCCTGACTGTGGTTCACTAACGTGGTTTAACTTCCTGACTGTGGTTCACTAACGTGGTTTAACTTCCTGACTGTGGTTCACTAACGTGGTTTAACTTCCTGACTGTGGTTCACTAACGTAACGTGGTTTAACTTCCTGACTGTGGTTCACTAACGTAACGTGGTTTAACTTCCTGACTGTGGTTCACTAACGTGGTTTAACTTCCTGACTGTGGTTCACTAAGGTAACGTGGTTTAACTTCCTGACTGTGGTTCTCTAACGTAACGTGGTTTAACTTCCTGACTGTGGTTCACTAACGTGGTTTAACTTCCTGACTGTGGTTCACTAACGTGGTTTAACTTCCTGACTGTGGTTCTCTAACGTGGTTTATCCTCCTGACTGTGGTTCACTAACGTGGTTTAACTTCCTGAGTCCTGACTGTGGTTCTCTAACGTGGTTTAACCTCCTGACTGTGGTTCTCTAACGTGGTTTAACTTCCTGACTGTGGTTCTCTAATGTGGTTTAACTTCCTGACTGTGGTTCTCTAATGTGGTTTAACTTCCTGACTGTGGTTCACTAACGTAACGTGGTTTAACTTCCTGACTGTGGTTCTCTAACGTGGTTTAACTTCCTGACTGTGGTTCTCTAACGTGGTTTAACTTCCTGACTGTGGTTCTCTAACGTGGTTTAACTTCCTGACTGTGGTTCTCTAACGTAACGTGGTTTAACTTCCTGACTGTGGTTCACTAACGTGGTTTAACTTCCTGAGTCCTGACTGTGGTTCACTAACGTGGTTTAACCTCCCAGGTGTTAACAGCCCAGGACCTGGTGGACTTCTCTCCTGTTTACAGATGTCTCCACATCTACACCGTTCTGGTATGTACACTATTTACTGTTACTTATTGTCCCATCCAAATGGCACCCTATTCCCTACATAGGACCCATAGGGCTCTGGTCAACAGTAGTGTTCTATATAGGGAATAGGGCCCTGGTCAACAGTAGTGTTCTATATAGGGAATAGGGCTCTGGTCAACAGTAGTGTTCTATATAGGGAATAGGGCTCTGGTCAACAGTAGTGCACTATATAGGGAATAGGGCTCTGGTCAACAGTAGTGTTCTATATAGGGAATAGGGCTCTGGTCAACAGTAGTGTTCTATATAGGGAATAGGGCTCTGGTCAACAGTAGTGTTCTATATAGGGAATAGGGCCCTGGTCAACAGGAGCGTTCTATATAGGGAATAGGGCTCTGGTCAACAGTAGTGTTCT
The DNA here is from genome assembly GCF_045679555.1 of Salvelinus alpinus. Taxonomy (NCBI): domain Eukaryota; kingdom Metazoa; phylum Chordata; class Actinopteri; order Salmoniformes; family Salmonidae; genus Salvelinus; species Salvelinus alpinus. The sequence goes on from NC_092088.1 coordinate 106,099,041, forward strand.
ATATAGGGAATAGGGCTCTGGTCAACAGTAGTGTTCTATATAGGGAATAGGGCTCTGGTCAACAGTAGTGTTCTATATAGGGAATAGGGCTCTGGTCAACGGTAGTGTTCTATATAGGGAATAGGGCTCTGGTCAACAGTAGTGTTCTATATAGGGAATAGGGCTCTGGTCAACAGTAGTGTTCTATATAGGGAATAGGGCTCTGGTCAACAGTAGTGTTCTATATAGGGAATAGGGCTCTGGTCAACAGTAGTGTTCTATATAGGGAATAGGGCTCTGGTCAACAGTAGTGTTCTATATAGGGAATAGGGCTCTGGTCAACAGTAGTGCTCTATATAGGGAATAGGGCTCTGGTCAACAGTAGTGTTCTATATAGGGAATAGGGCCCTGGTCAACAGTAGTGTTCTATATAGGGAATAGGGCCCTGGTCAACAGTAGTGTTCTATATAGGGAATAGGGCTCTGGTCAACAGTAGTGTTCTATATAGGGAATAGGGCTCTGGTCAACAGTAGTGTTCTATATAGGGAATAGGGCTCTGGTCAACAGTAGTGTTCTATATAGGGAATAGGGCTCTGGTCAACAGTAGTGTTCTATATAGGGAATAGGGCTCTGGTCAACAGTAGTGTTCTATATAGGGAATAGGGCTCTGGTCAACAGTAGTGTTCTATATAGGGAATAGGGCCCTGGTCAACAGTAGTGTTCTATATAGGGAATAGGGCTCTGGTCAACAGTAGTGTTTTATATAGGGAATAGGGCTCTGGTCAACAGTAGTGTTCTATATAGGGAATAGGGCTCTGGTCAACAGTAGTGTTAATATAGGGAATAGGGCTCTGGTCAACAGTAGTGTTCTATATAGGGAATAGGGCTCTGGTCAACAGTAGTGTTCTATATAGGGAATAGGGCTCTGGTCAACAGTAGTGTTCTATATAGGGAATAGGGCTCTGGTCAACAGTAGTGTTCTATATAGGGAATAGGGCTCTGGTCAACAGTAGTGTTCTATATAGGGAATAGGGCCCTGGTCAACAGTAGTGTTCTATATAGGGAATAGGGCTCTGGTCAACAGTAGTGTTCTATATAGGGAATAGGGCTCTGGTCAACAGTAGTGTTAATATAGGGAATAGGGCTCTGGTCAACAGTAGTGTTCTATATAGGGAATAGGGCTCTGGTCAACAGTAGTGTTCTATATAGGGAATAGGACTCTGGTCAACAGTAGTGTTCTATATAGGGAATAGGGCTCTGGTCAACAGTAGTGTTCTATATAGGGAATAGGGCTCTGGTCAACAGTAGTGTTCTATATAGGGAATAGGGCTCTGGTCAACAGTAGTGTTAATATAGGGAATAGGGCTCTGGTCAACAGTAGTGTTCTATATAGGGAATAGGGCTCTGGTCAACAGTAGTGTTCTATATAGGGAATAGGGCTCTGGTCAACAGTAGTGTTCTATATAGGGAATAGGGCCCTGGTCAACAGTAGTGTTCTATATAGGGAATAGGGCTCTGGTCAACAGTAGTGTTCTATATAGGGAATAGGGCTCTGGTCAACAGTAGTGTTCTATATAGGGAATAGGGCCCTGGTCAACAGTAGTGTTCTATATAGGGAATAGGGCTCTGGTCAACAGTAGTGTTCTATATAGGGAATAGGACTCTGGTCAACAGTAGTGTTCTATATAGGGAATAGGGCTCTGGTCAACAGTAGTGCTCTATAAGAGAGGAGAGAGCTTTCCTCTGAATATCAGTCCTAATGACAGGGACTTCTGACTGAGGGGCAGGGAGGGAGGGTATATACACACAAAAGTATGAGGACACCCCTTCAAATTAGTGTATTTGGCTATTTCAGCCTCACCCGTTGCTGGCAGGTCTGTGAAATTGAGCACACAGCCATGCAATCTCCATAGACAAACATTGGCAGTAGAATGAGCTCTTCAGTAAGGCCAGTGATATTCAACGTGGCACCGTCATAAGATACCACCTTTCCAACAAGTCAGTTTGTCATATTTTTGCCCTGCTAGAGCTGCCCCAGTCAACTGTAAGTGCTGTTATTGTGGAGTGGGTATTACCTGGTACTTCCTGTATATAGCCATGTTATTACCTGGTACTTCCTGTATATAGCCATGTTATTACCTGGTACTCCCTGTATATAGTCATGGTATTACCTGGTACTTCCTGTATATAGCCGTGTTATTACCTGGTACTTCCTGTATATAGCCGTGTTATTACCTGGTACTTCCTGTATATAGCCGTGTTATTACCTGGTACTTCCTGTATATAGCCATGTTATTACCTGGTACTTCCTGTATATAGCCATGTTATTACCTGGTACTTCCTGTATATAGCCATGGTATTACCTGGTACTTCCTGTATATAGCCATGTTATTACCTGGTACTTCCTGTATATAACCATGTTATTACCTGGTACTCCCTGTATATAGCCATGTTATTACCTGGTACTCCCTGTATATAACCATGTTATTACCTGGTACTCCCTGTATATAGCCATGTTATTACCTGGTACTTCCTGTATATAGCCATGTTATTACCTGGTACTCCCTGTATATAGCCATGTTATTACCTGGTACTCCCTGTATATAGCCATGTTATTACCTGGTACATCCTGTATATAACCATGTTATTACCTGGTACTCCTGTATATAGCTGTGTTATTACCTGGTACTTCCTGTATATAGCCATGTTATTACCTGGTACTTCCTGTATATAGCCATGTTATTACCCGGTACTTCCTGTATATAGCCATGTTATTACCCGGTACTCCCTGTATATAGCCATGTTATTACCTGGTACATCCTGTATATAACCATGTTATTACCTGGTACTTCCAGTATATAGCCATGTTATTACCCGGTTCTTCCTGTATATAGCCATGTTATTACCTGGTACTCCTGTATATATCTGTGTTATTACCTGGTACTCCTGTATATAGCTGTGTTATTACCTGGTACTTCCTGTATATAGCCATGTTATTACCCGGTACTTCCTGTATATAGCCATGTTATTACCCGGTACTCCCTGTATATAG